>NW_027192398.1:167450-423084 GCF_041956645.1 Rasamsonia byssochlamydoides | reverse complement strand
CTCACAATAAGGCTTATACGCCAGGTCTCCCACATCTGATTAGAATCAAGAATCAAGTCTCCTTCATATCATCATATCGTCTTCTATAGTGGTGCTGTAGTAGCTTCTCCCCTACATGCTTATAGCCATAACCTCAACAATCGGGAATCTGAAGCCGTTCCTGCCAGTCCTCCGTACAGTGTGTACAGTACATCCAAGGGACACGGCATCGTCATCTGCTTACCACGATGCAGATTCAGCCAAAGTTGAATCTACCTGGAAGGGCAAAGACAGAAACGAAACGGAGCCAACGGGTGAGGAATTCAAAGAGCAATCTAATTACAGGACCAACAAACCTCTGTCTGGTCGTTTTGTTTCCCTGTCCGGCTGACACGATCTTCTGACACGGGTATCGTAGTCTCTTATTCTAGGAGAGTCGAGATAATAATATTATTGAGCTAAAAAGACGCCATGACACCAATTTAGTTCTAGTCTGATACTCAGGTCGACAAATATTAATGTCACGGTTCGGCCTTGAGTTGCACCAGCGGCGCTGCACCGATCCCGGTCCCCTCCTTAAAATTAGACTAATTTACTTCCTTCCCTCTGCAAATTATTACCAATTATTATTGTTATTATTATAATCAAGTTTAATGTCCATACCGAGCCTTCCGGCTATGATAGACCCCGAATCTTGGGCTGGTGCCCCTATTAGTCCCTAATCCCGTCTTTGACCGTTCTGAACCTTTTCCTTGTCGCAGGGCTTTGGGGCTTTATAAGCCCTCCTTGGTGCCTATATCAGTATGGGTGTTACCTACCTACTACAGGCAACCCTCTTCTATTATCCCTCTCCCCCTCGCTCTGCCTCTTCCAGGGCCTCTAGCCCCCACTCGTCGTCCCTCCGTGCCTTATCGGCTGCCCAAGCCGCTTCCCCTAGGTGGTGTCCGACAGATAGCAAGGAGGTTTATATGCTACGAGATAAGGCCACGGTTTCTGGACACCAGTGCCACCACATTTTCCACAGTGGCCATCGAGCCCTAGACCACTTTTTTTTTTCTAAAATCGTGGACCTTAATAGTCGATTCTTATACTAGCCTTCATACCTCCAGCTAGAATTCAAATGCATCTTCAAGGAGCTGTTTCTTCGTTAAGCTGCAACCTACAGAATCCTGGCTAGATGAAAAGACGGAAGTAGAGCAGGAGTGGTCGCTTTAAGGGAAGCTCATTGATGAAACGTTGCGGAGCATGAAGCAAAAGTGGAATTGATACAATGCCACCTCCGATAAAAGATCCAAGAGATTACAAGTCCTTCATTAGCATGCGGCCTTGGGTGCAACACCTTTGCTTCGTAATTCTTATGTCGTGTTGAACGTCAGGGGGCTAATATCAGTTGACTCTTTTGCATGAGCAGAAAGAAGTGCCTGCCAGCCTGTACGTTGGCTTTTATGACTTTCTGCGCTTTTTAAAGACACATGGTCAAAAAAATAGATATCAATGGGCTCATTTAAGGTGCAATCTTATTCGCTATCCAATATCAGTCTGACCTATTCCATTAACACTTGCATACTGAATTGCTTTCTTCTCCTCTTCTTTACCCTGGCCCCTCCGATATTTAGGGCAAAAGAGGACGGACGGAAAATTCAGATCAAGTCATGTAAAGAACACTAATCAGCAATTCAATCAGGTCTTGGACTGGTCAAGAGTAGCCATGCTTCTAAAGATAATCTCGGAGGTTCTGTCGCCGGTCACAATTCCTCCTCATCGCTGTTGTAGGCATCGAGAGTTGGCTTCGTCATCGGCGGCACTACGGGTTTCTGTTGCGGTAGGAGGGGCTGTTGCATGAAAAAGGGCTGTTGGGGATACTGTGGTTGCATGAAATAGGGCTGCTCTGGAGCGTATTGTGGCTGTTGCATCATGAATTGTGGCTCTCGTTGAGGTGGCTGACTTGTTGGATAGGCTGCTTGTGGTGTAGATTTGGACTTTTGAAACCACCACATCGGCTCCTGCTCGCCCCAAGAAATGGATAGTGGTTGTTGACCAATCGGTTGCTGTGGGCGATATACCGGCTGGCTTATCACTCCAATCTGTCTCTCTAAGGCCTCCCTTAGCGACATATCCGGATCTCCTACTATTCCTTCCACGATCAACCGCTCAGCTTCTCCTGGTGCAAAATTCGCTGCAAGTCCTTAAGCGTCACTCCGAATCCTTCTGGCAATACCGCTCCTAATGCTTTTGAGAAGCTTATCAGGATCATCAGAGGATAAATTGGCGATGGTCCTCATGATTGTTCGTTTGTCCTCAGGACTCAGCTTTTCTGCTTTCTGATATTCATCAGCATCGTCGTTCATATCTACGTCATCACTTGCAGTCCCTGTTGATGGATGACTCTGCTGGACCGGGAGGCTGCCAGCAAAAGCTGCAGTCACTGAAGGAGCCGCACCCGGTGGAGGAGCACTCTGCTGGTCAAAAGTACGTTTTGTACCGTGGGAAATAAGCATGCCATTACCTATGGATGATGGAGGATTTTGCTGGATGATTTGGTTCCCAGAAATATCCGAGGTTGATTGCGCATGACTCTCAACATTTGTATCACCCGCCTCCTCCACAATATTAGCCCCATCCGCTCTGGTAGTAGTAGACTCTTGGAGCGGAGCTGGACATCTTAGAAGTAGGTCAAGTGAAGGAAAAAAAAAATTGACTTCTAGGACAGAGCTTTTTCTTTCTTTCTTTCTTTCTTTCTTCTTTTTTTTTGTTTCCTTTTTTTTTTATCTTAGCGTTTGAAGACAACTAAAGTGTGAGGATATGACGCGAGGAGAAAAAGCAACTGATCCAGCAGTCGCGATAAAGACCTGTGAAATTTGCAATGAGCCGGATCAACCAGTTCACAGACGAAAATGTAGAGAAGTGCAGTAGTGAGTGGAATAAAGAATGAAAGTCCGGTTCTTAGGCTTTTAAGTACTCCCTGGAAGAGCCACGGTTATGGGACACCACGGTTCGAGAAGAGCCACGATCTCAGAACTGTTACCTCACCAAAAGAGCGTGGCTTGTGGAGCTATGCTTAAAGGCACCCAAAGTCAGATGAGAAGAATAGATGATTGGAATTTTCTCCATTTCAAGATCACCGATTCTCATCTGTCATCCACCACAATCAAGTTAGGGTATACTCACTGTAAACATGTTGACAATTATTCTGGGGTTCCTTGTCCTTCCGACCCTATAATTACTGTTGAGTGAGTTGGCGTGCCCTCCTTCATTGGATATCTACTCATCTGTGACCAATCCAGTATCGACTCATCAGTAACATTCGAAGACTCTGATCAGGTGGTGTATCATGTTGCTGTCGGCAATCACAGCACACCAGTGTTTGTGCCAAACCGACTGAATGCAAACATTGGCGATCAAATTGTCTTCGAGTTCCACGCATTAAACCATATGTTGACCCAGTCGAGCCTTGAGAAACCGTGTTCTCCGCTTGGACAGTTCAATTCTGGCTTTGGCCAATTCAATCCGCAAGATAGGAAGGGCCTCACGATAACCCTCACAGTGAATTCTCTTGATCCACAATGGTTCTTTTGCCAACAAAATTTACCCTTTTTCTCACTGCCACGCGTGCTCGCTACGGCTCTGGGCCGAGACAACGCTGTCAAAGAGGCTGTCCGGGGTCTTTTGGACTGGCTGGTTGTCAAGCGCTCACTCATGTCGAGGGGTAATCAGAATTATAAGATTTATTAACTTTAAACTTGTTATAGTATATACATTTTCTCAAAATATATTAAGCTATTGAAACTATAGATTTGATCAATATCTCCATCTTTTTTTTTTAATAAAAATATCCTTATTTACATATTAAGAGAAATGAACCATATATATAATTCTTTTGTAACATAATTGATATTAAATGGTTGAATTTTTTCGACATAAATTTCTCTGAAATCTTGGCTTAGCTTTGCTCGTAAAAAAAAAACTTTCAAATAGAGTTTAGATAAAGAAGATTTTTCCATATAAGAAAAATAATTTGATTAATTTTCTAACTAAAAATCTATTTTAAAATTACCCTCTATGGATAATATTTTTGAATAAACTGGGTCCAAAATATGCAAGTTTTGCAGGAAAATGGGCTCATGACGGGAAGCTTAAGAAACCTAACTGTATTATCTCTTTCGTTTAATTTATCTAACTGCCTCGCTATCTATAAACTCTCTTCAATGGCAGCCACCTCAGCCATCACCTTGCGAACGTTCTCCTTGGCCGCCTCACTCGCCTCTTCATACGGCGTCCGGGGCTTGAACTTCTCCTCCGCGCTCTCGATGCCCGCCTTGGGCGCCGTGAAAATGGCTGCCGCATACTTTGTGGTCGCGATGCCGCTCTTGCATGGGCTTTCTGCCAGCGCGGCCTTGCGGTGCAGCGCCAGCGCCTCCTCCACCTTGCCTGCCTTGTACAGCTCGTAGATGCGTGACACGGTCTTGGGGAACACATTTGCGAATGCGGCGATGCAGCCTGCTGATCCCACTGCCAGCCCTCCCAGTAGGAAATCCGACTGTCCGCCGTAGACGGCAAACTCATCTGGTCCAAACGTGCCTGTCAACCGGGTGATCTTCCCGACCTGGGCGCAGGTAAGCTTGACGCCGACAACATTGCTAACTCCATCAGGCGAGTCCGCCGCAGACGCCCGCACGATCTCAGTCATAGTCTCCGAGTCGATATCAACGCCATTCGTAACACCAGGGAAGTTGTAGATGACGACCGGAAGAGGCGCCTTCCTCGCAACATCGGCAAAGAAGCGCTTGACAACCGCCGGCGTTGTCGCCTTGCCAAAATACGCCGGCGGCAGCACAAGCAGGTAGTTGGCCCCCGCCGCCGCAGCGTCCGCAGCCAGCTCCAGAGTCTGCTTCGTCGAGTGCGCGCCCACGCCCGCCATGAGCGGGAAGTCAGGCCCCACGGCCTCGCGGGCGGTCGCGATCAGCTGGGCGCGCTCCTCGCGCGTCAGCAGGAAGGCCTCTGCATTGGTGCCGAGGATGACGAGCCCGGCCAGCCCCGTGCGCGAGAGGTAGGCGTAGTATTTGCGCTGCGAGTCGAGGTCGAGCGTGTCTGTGTCCGGGTTGAAGAGTGTCACGGCGGGACACCAGACGCCGGGTTTGGGGACGCGGGGTTGCGGGGTTGGACCCATGGTAGTATATCCGTCGATATTCTAGCAGGAATGGATCTTTTATAAGGATAAAATAAAGAGACTAAAAAGACTACCAGAAGATAGACTCAATCAATCAATCATCTCTGTCAATTATATGCTGAACTACCTAGGTAAATGATTACCATCAACCCCCCTCTCTCCCCGCCGGATATCGGAGAACGGGCCGGTCGCCAGGAAAAGAACCCGGAGATGCGCCGAGGATCATATCAGCCCTGTAGCCCGCTATCTGGCAGCGTTAATTCCATTGTTATGTACACACATATCCTGTGAAAATCGTACTATCTACCGTTCATTTTCAGCTAGAAGCGTCGGAAGCATCCCATCCTCAGAACCGTCATATGCCACAAGACACGGACAAGCCTCAGAATCCACCGCTCCTTCTGCTGGGCCCATACATAGGCAATGCGAGAGAAGATCAAAATTGCTAAGTAAAGGAATTAACGGGCCTGTTGGGTTTAGCAAATATACCTAGTTGAAGTAGTTCTACTGAATAGAACGCTCTATAGTAAGGGTAATAATAACTACTATAGATATTCTAAGTATGGTTTACAAGAGATACAGGATTTGTTTTATAGATTGTAAGATCCTATACTATATTAGAAGTTTCTACAGGCTTTCTTCCTGCCTGCTTGCTCAGGGTCGACGTTTGGTGGACTCCCATGCTGTTCATCTGGGATATTTTGTCGAAGCATACCTCATCTTTGCCCCCAGCGAGACAGTGCCTATCACAGAAAACCAGATTGGATAGCAGGAGCCTGGTAAACAAAAATCTATAAGATGCGCAATTGTTGTTATCCCCTCTTAGTGCTTAGGAGACCTAGAACCAGACCTGAAAACACAAAATAGCTGGAATACGAATAAAATTAAGGATACTATATAAGCTTGTCATGCATATGTCAGGCCATTGCGTCGGGTCTAAGAGCGCCTTAAACATTAGAACCAGAAATAGGGACAACCTAAAGCAGAGTAATTGGTTGGCCGCTGTTGAGATGACGAGATCCCAGGAACACGGCGAAGACGAAATGGCTAATGACCAGACGGAGATCCTGGACGATCTGTGTAACTGTGCGAGAGCATCAGCAAGTCTCTTGTAGACATGCAAGGTTGGGAGTACCTTTTCGACAAACAATCTGTAGTCACGGGTCAAGACTTGACTCCCCATACTCAGCTTCGCAATAACTATTGCCTAGCATGGAAATAAACGAAGCAGAGGATATATGCAGTCAGCAGGTTTGGGGCAAATAGCCCATAACCGTGCTGGATGTGTGCCTTGCCCAGCTCGTCCTTCTGCTAGGGCAAAAACATATTAAATATTATTATTGAAGGCACTAAATAATATCTTTGCATTGACAATGTAGGGGAAAGGACAAGGAATTTATACTGATTTGGCATGCCCCGTGCCTGAGAATTGCCACGCGATTTCCCCTCATTTAATTAAGGCTGCAAGATTCCGTCCGTCAACCGCTAGGGCCAACGCCCACCCTCATGATCCAAGTGCTGTCTTCCAGAGTATTTGATTTGATCATGTGGGACTTCTCAACTCTGCGATTTCCGCCAGAGCATCCTCTATTAGGGTCACCCCGGCCTCCGCCCAGATTATCTCACAGAGCTTCCCCTGAGAAGCTTCGCGCTGCTGCGATCGCAGTATGGTCACAGTGCTGTGTCCATTCTGCCACAAGACACATGGCCATGGGATAGAATTCTTCGCGCGCGATGAGGATTCAGGAAAATTAATTCAAGGTCAGCATGGCAGATTTGCCTACAGTGGGCCTTCCCCGTACCGGTGCGAGTCGCGTGTTGCACACTGCAACAACAATGATGTCCGCGTCACAATCCAATATACGATCCTTTTCCCTTTCGAGGAGGACGAGAGGGATTCATGGCTTGTCCTTTGAGATTGAAAGGATAACACGGGATTGTGATGGTGAAAAAGAAGAAGAGCTCGAGCGTTTTCGCACAGTTGGCATCGGCAGCCAACTGATAGCGTTTTCAGAGCGAGATGATAATGCGAAAAACAGAAGATGGACGAAACGAACCGTTAAAATTACAACAGTTAGACGTGAAGGATGTGGATTTCGAAGTGTCGGTTGGAGAGATTACTGAACCAGCTTCCAAATGGCAGATTTCCGACAATTGCTTCGGGGATATCGGTCATATCAAAAATATACTTGCCGCTTCATCTGACGCAAGAAGATTGGTGCAGGTCAAAGACGAGAGAGAGGGTGTTCATTGTTGGCCCATGCTGTGGCCAATGGTCATGCTGAGCTCGTCAAGTATCTCCGAGTCTATCAAGACAACCACGATCAATGACCTCACGGACGCTCATTTCTACAAGTCTTCCGGCGCGGAGACAATTTCTTTTGTGGTCCCTACGGCATGTATCCGGATCACCACGCAGTGGAAGACCGCGGCATTTCTCAATCGTGGAGGCTCATTTCCTGTCGTCGCGGCCGTCAGTGGCCGGATTGGTTCCGGTTCTGGGGAATTCTCCGCTCCTGAAGCCGGCTTCGAAAGACTCGATGCTGCTTATTGGATGCATGCTGCGCTGGATACTGCAAGGGCCATCGGACTCCCGTTCAAAAGTGACAGACGAGACGCCAAGGGCATACCAGGAAGCTATTGCGCCAGCCATGCAGAGGCTCAACTAATGAGCTTCTTCATCCAGAAGAACTATATTTTCCATGACTATGCTGAAGGAGAAGTAGTGAATGATGATTTCCTTCAGCTTTTCATGCTTCAGCCCAGAAATCAGCGGCCACAAATCATCGTCAGTAAGGAACCGTGTACATCCTGCAAAGAGTTTGCGAAAGGCGTACGAAAACGGCTAGGGATCCGGTTTGAATTTAGGACTCTAGAAGTAAATAAGAAATATCAATGTCCTAGCTGCGATGGTCAGTGGGAAGCCAGATTATCTTCTGGAAGTCCTTATCACTGCCTCTTGTGCGGTGAATGCCGTGCCGACTGGGATTCTCATGTTGTGTGGTCTGGAACTTTCTGAATGCAGTCAATTATCTTTACTATTATTACCATTACTAATGGTATTTCCATTGTGATATTAAAGAATTATCAGACTTGTCAGCTTCTTCCTCTGTTATGCTTTGCTTCATTAGAATGGCTTATCATTCACACATCTTTAGGGCATAGGCCCTACTCTACTTCTGCAAAGGATCTGTCTTAATAACCATAAATTACACTATTTCTACTAAGAGGAGAAGCAAGCCAAGTCGAATCTCTCGCCTCTACAAAATCGCCCTCCTGGCGTACAATCCTCCGTGCGATGTACATCAAGAGGAGCCATCGATCAGGTGAAATTGGTGAATTTTGAGTACTTGAGATCGACGGTCACTCAAGCTTCTCTCCAGAGCGTCCACTAGGACAGCAAGGTCATTTATTCTATCTACCTTACTTGTGAGCTCTGCGCTCAGCTTCTTTGTCTAAAAGCTGAAGCATGGTGGTGGGATAGAAAACAAGGTGCGGCCTGATACAGTCAGATCAGTTGTTCTGGGCATCATCTCTCCAAGTCACCAGATGCAACTACTAACCAATATGCATTCTGAGATGATGATCCACTATATGGTTGGCAAACCCTTGTGGTTAATTAAAACATGTAGTTAGCCATGCTTTGTTCAAACTGTGTACCATATGGTTGGCGAGTCCTTATGGTTAACTATGCCATGTGGTTTAAAGTTCCACATAGCTTGTAGCTTTTATTTATTGTGGTAGGCTATACCACTGAGAAACCTCATGATGGATAGTGTCACGGGCAGTTTGCTGTTCTACGAATGTATTACCTAGAAAATAGGTAGGCAGTGATAGTAATAACTACTAGCTAAGCATATAACTAAATAAACGAAAGCTACTATTTCTATTTAAGCTTAGCAAGTAAGTTATCCAAAATATATATCCACACCTCAGTTTGTGCTGTATGTACATACATACGCCGGCTACAGGGAAAACCAATTAATGGGCTACCAACTCACTCGCATACACCGTACAGAGTATATTTGTTCGAGTCAGCCAATAGGATTTCCTGCTAGACGTTGGTAATCGTGTATCTCTGCGTGAACAATCTACTTACTATTTTAGGTAGTGATCTACGATCTGCCAACACTGCATTCAGCTGAATTCAGCTGAGGCTGACCTATTATTATTACTCAAAAGTTACTCCGTAGGTAGACCCAATTTCAACCAATTAAACCAACTAATTCTAATATTATTAGCACTGACGTAGGGATAGGATGATGTTGGGCGATCTGACCCATACCTATTAGGCATACCCCTCTCTTTTATTTTGACTGCCGTTCTCTGGTCTCGTTGAATATATGTATGTAATCTTATTCATTCCATACCTCATTTCTTGCTGTTGAGTGCCCTTAAAAAAGGAGGAAAAAGGGGAGGGGGGAAAAGATGATTCCTATCCTACTCTCCGCATTACTTCTCCCTCTCAGCAGCTGCCAGACCTTCCCCGGGTTCCTGTACCAGACCGGCACACAACTCGTCGTCGATTTCAACGGGACGCTGGTGAACTATCCCGGCCAGTCTTTGCTTGCGGATCGTAAGTATCTACCTAGGTCACTCATCCCGACAATGTTAGGTATACAGTGCTAACAATGCTCACTGCAGAAGTCCAATCCGCCCCAACAGTCGGTCTCAAAGAACTTCCCGCCGACGACGGGCCATTCCTGTTCGTCTTCATCGACCCCACGCCCTACGGCGACAACGGCACCCTGGATGCGCTGCACACGATCCAGACGGACCTGACGCTCAGCAGCAGCCTGACACATATATCTAACTCTAGCTTCTACGCATTAACATCCGCCAAACCCCCCGTCGCGCCGTACATCGCGCCCGATCCTATCGTCGGCCCTGCAACGCACCACTACACGCAGCTGCTGTTTCGGCAGCCGCGGAACTTTTCGATTCCCGAGGAATTCAGATATGCGCTGCCGCTGAACTTGAAGAACTATACTAATCGCTTGGCTTTCTCGTTGCCGAAGTTTGTGGATGCTGCTGGTCTGGGAGAGCCTGTTGCTGCGAATTATTTTGACCTGGGCGGGAGCAGCAGCAGCAGCAGCAGCAGTAGCAATGGTACTTTGACGAGGACGCCCAGCGCGCCATCGCCTACAGCCTATGCTTCTGCTGCGGTGCGGAGTTTCGCATCTCGCTCATCCTTCCTCCTGCTACTACTCAGCTTTGTGACGAGTGTATGGTCTGTTGGTTTGTGACAAAAATGCATTATATCCATAAAATATATATTAGCCCGTTGAGCATTAGAAGAACAAGTAGCTGTTGGTTGACGTTGGGACGTGGATTGTATCCTGGATAGCCAATATCCTGGAGTCGACATATACTGCGCTGTGAACTGGTTTATTTACGAACTGACTCAAAAAGCATTCATGAAAATCCAAGCCTTTATTTTTGATCCCGCCTTTTTTTTATAACAAAAAAAAACTTTTATAATATTTCCTAAAATAGAAAATTAAAAAAAAGAAAAGAATATTGATAAATAAAATTTTAGTATTCTAATAACTATATGTTGGTCAAAAAATTAGAAGTCTATATCATAAGGTGTCAGCATAAATAGATACTTCATGTTTTATTAAAGAAAAAAAATCATAATGAGTAATCAACAATTTTTTTATCTACTAAAAGAAATCATATCAGCCAGCGAATCATTATACGGTCATGTATTGCTTTTTTTTTCTTCAAAAAAAGGAGAGAGAGAGAGAGAGAAACGCAACCGTACCTTACCTCTAACTTTTGAAGAAATTATGCAATCAAATTAAGCAGGAAACAACAAGCCTTACGTCCCTTCTCTCCGCTCGTCTTTTTGAGTTAAGATATTAGGGGAAAAAATAATGCCTTTCATGCTGGGGACCTTCAGCTATATTATATTACAGGTATTTTCTCGGCGTGTTAGGGGTTTTTGGTATCGGTTGAAAGGCTTCAATTCTCTCTTCCTAGAACTGTTCATAAAACTACTACCTAGAGCCTAG
This sequence comes from Rasamsonia byssochlamydoides, assembly GCF_041956645.1. Lineage (NCBI taxonomy): Eukaryota > Fungi > Ascomycota > Eurotiomycetes > Eurotiales > Trichocomaceae > Rasamsonia > Rasamsonia byssochlamydoides. Next base: position 411,921 of record NW_027192398.1, on the reverse strand, counting down.
GAGGCCTTATGTAAGCCTCACCGACTAGTCTCAGATATCGGGTAAAAACGGTAAGAACCGGGTAAGAACGGGCCAGTAGGGAGCTTACTGATGCCTGAGGCGCCAACTCTTCCAACATATTTTTATTATTGTTATTTCTCATTTCTTATTTTTCTATTTTCCTTACCTTTCTAGCTTCCCACGATGCTTTAAATTCCTCTAATATTTTCCCTTTGTTAAATAATCCTTTTTAAGTAAGAGGCTCCCGTCTATCAATAAGAGTAGACCCTGTCCATTTCATTAAACCTAGCTCCTGTTCTTGCTTGTCTCTTCTTCACTTACTTACAATATCTAGCCTAACTAATTCTTTAATATATCCTCAATATCATACTCAGAATCATCATCGGGATTTATAGCAAATACTTTGTGGAAGATTTCACAGTTTTCAGAAGTAGAAAATTAGGACAGCAACAGTTCTTGAAGTTGATTACATTCGAAACAATAAGGTTCTTCACAGGAAGGTTGCTTGGTTGGGTGGTCCGGGGAGGTATTATTCTAGAATTTCTATAATTATTAGCTCTCGGTGCAGCCGGCTTACCGGCCACACGCTTAGTCAGCTCCGTCGGCCCGTGCGCCCCAAAAACCTCCTCCTTTCACATAGAGAAGTTCAATATAGATATCTCAACGGCTTCATTCTTTCCCTTTCTAGTAATTCCCTCACTGAGCCTTGCCGGACGCGGCAAGATTAGCTTATATATATGTAAAATAACAAAAAGTACAGTACATACTTTATAGTGTTGCGGGCTAAGCCCATATTGCTGACTCAGCTTCGCTCTCGTTTTCTGATTGGTCCATTTGTTGTTCATCACATGACTCATGTTGATATAACTCGCGTGCCTTTCTCTCTCTTCCTTCCTTTCTTCCTTCCCCAGCGAATCCTTTTTATGAGCTCCTAGTTTCTAGACAGCAAGGCTTTGGCCCTTCACATATAGCGTAAAATGTCGCAGATTTGGGCCAAAAAGAGGTGCGCCATGACACCAACTTCTGATGAATCTGAATTAGATGTAGCCCGGCGGCATATTCAGTCATATTACGAAAAGATTTTCACAAATAGCACAAAAACGGATTTTTTGAAGGTTTTTTTTATTTTTAAAAACCTCAGGGTAGCCCTCCATAGTATGTAGGTAGATTTTTGATTAATAGGAGATAGTATGGTAGTAGAGTAGTGTTCACGTAAAAGAGTCCGCGTTTGCCTCAAGTCGGTCAAAATCGTCCGTGAAGGTTTGTAGATCGATTTCCTAAATTAGACTAGTCTGGCATGCCTACCTAATTTTCACGAAGTCATGTGACAGCGTCTCGAAACGGAAATTTTTAAAATTATACTCCGTAATAAGGGTGATTCTTTACTCTAAAGAAAATTCTAGATAAATATGACTTGAAAATTTATATTTAGAGTATAGAAAAAAAAAGAAATTATATAGGATATGTTTTGTGTTAAGGAGTGATAACAATCGTCGAAAGCTAGGTGATAGGTATAACAATGTCTGTATAAAATTTGATGATTTTAGATCTATCTTCAACCGAGGTGAATAGGTAGTAACTATATTACAAAGCAATGATGAGTAATCGATTTTTTATATATACTAAGTCACATCAGCCAATGAATTATGAGATGATCTACCTTTTCTTCTCTTTTTTTCTTCAGGGCGGGAGAGGATCCAGGGGCATACGGAGATAAATGCAGCGGGACTGCAGGTACACGAGGTAAGCAGGTTGCATTAGCTCCAGTCAAATTCGACAACAGCAGAACAGACAGCGAGTACATATGGAGTCAGTGGCGTCGACGTGATTCGTTTGACTGGCTGGCAGCTTGCCACAGGACGGCAGTTTCCACGGAACCAGAGCCACAGGACCCGCTGGACTCACCGACTCCAGTGTAGGCAATTCATTATTAATTAATAATGCACGGTTATAGAAGGGAATAAACTGAGCATTTTCCGGATTTCGGAATTTAGGTTCGTTTACTCCGTATATCCAGATGGATAGCCGTCGCGGTGACGAGGAGGTGGTGGTTGTGAATGATTTTTCACTCTTCTTCCATCACCTTCGATGGATCCCACAGGCTGTTTATATATATAGATATATAGATCGATAGATAGAAGGCAAGTACTCTTCTTTCAGTCAGTCGTCGTCTGAACTCGTTCAAATCTCAACTTCCTTTCTGAAACTGCTCCTCTGTACGACATTTCAAGCAAAATGGCGCCTGACAAATTCCAGGGCTGGCTCGGCTACGACAAGGACAGTGTCGGCAATCTGAAATGGGACAGCTTCGAGCCCAAGCCCTTCACTGAAGACGATGTCGACATCGAGATCAGCCACTGCGGTATCTGTGGCTCGGACATCCACACTCTCCGCTCTGGCTGGTTCCCTACCGACTACCCCTGCGTCGTCGGCCACGAAATCGTCGGCCGTGCCGTCCGCGTAGGCTCGCGGGCTCAGAAGGAACGCGGCATCCAGGTTGGCGATCGCGTCGGTGTCGGCGCGCAGGCGGCCAGCTGTCTGCAGCCCGAGTGTGAGCAGTGCACGGCCGGCGATGAGTCTCGCTGCGCGCATCGTGTCGACACGTACAACGCTCGCTTCGCCGACGGCAGCAAGAGCTATGGCGGCTATGCCAACTACAACCGCACGCCCGGCCACTTTGTCGTCAAAATCCCGGACGCGCTGGACTCTGCGGAGGCTGCGCCCATGCTCTGCGGTGGTATCACCGTCTACTCGCCGTTGAAGAGGAACGGATGCGGTACCACGGCTAAGAGAGTCGGTATCGTGGGAATCGGCGGATTAGGTTAGTGAACAATTGTTTTTGTGGATGATAAATTCTGACACTGTCTTCAGGCCACTTTGGACTGCTGTTCGCCAAAGCGCTCGGTGCTGAAAAGGTCGTTGCCATCTCCCGATCGAGCTCCAAGAAGGCCGACGCCTTGCAGATGGGCGCCGACGAGTTCATCGCCACCAGCGAGGACGACAAATGGTTTGAGAAGCACGCCAACACGCTCGACCTGATCGTCTCGACCGTCTCGTCGCCAGACATGCCGCTCGCGGGCTACCTGCAGTTGCTCCGCACGAACGGCACCTTCGTCCAAGTCGGCGCGCCGGAAGACCACTTGCCCGGGTTCAGCGTATTCCCTCTGATCCTGAAGAGCATCAAGATCACCGGCAGCATCATCGGCTCTCCGCGCGAGATCGAGGAGATGCTGCAGCTCGCGGCGGAGAAGAAGATCAAGCCGTGGATCCAGAAGGTGCCGATGAAGGACGCCAACAAGGCTGTGGTGGATATGGCGAATGGCAAGGCGAGATACAGATATACTCTGGTGAACGAGGTGGCGAACTGAGGTGGATGATCTTTTATCTTATCTTGCATGACGAATGGAGTAGTTGGTCGTTTGCATGGTGATACCCTGTATCCTGCATAGACAAGAAAGAATATCATTGGCGAATAGTGTACCTGATCATCAACAACCCCTGTCTGGCAGTGACGGATCCACTGGTAGACAATCATAATGGCCAATCATTACCCCTGCAGACGCATGGCATGATTTTTCTGACAGGACGTGGAGCCGGCATGTCAGCGACTTGCATTAGCCTGTTCTCGGCGAGTTTTCTATTGCCAAGACTGATATTTTAATCCCCACGTCAGCTCACGACACTGTTTGATAATTGGTCAATAATACTCTCTGTGGGGAGTAAGGCAACTAAAGGAAGGGTACTCTGTACATACGGGGAAGAAATAAGAACAAGCTGAATGCGCAGTCCATCAGATAAGGTACATGATCTATATAGAGAACCTCCCTATCGTTACTGGTATGGGATGAGACCATTTTCCTGTTACGTCAGCAGCCCCTCCATGTTTTGAAACAGAGCCGATCCTATGGTGGAGATTAGATTGGACTGTCAGCCACTTGCATCAGGCTGAATAGAGAGGCTGGCTACACAACACTAGCGCAAATAGGGATAATCCCCATCCATCCATACATATACCTACTGATGGCAGCCCATAACTAATGAAATTATAATATCAGTTTAACGTACTTTTATATCCCTGAAAAGCTGCTGTGTCATGGACAGTTCCTGTGACGGCGCGGCTCAGAGGTCCGGTCAGGTGACTCGCTATCACGTGTGTTAGATCACGTGATAGGTGTTGGTTCCGAATTAGGAAAGGGCCGGGTCGCCTTCGCTTCGATATATCGACTCCCCCTCGCCCACAGGTCTGATTTCTCTTCTCTCCTTCTTACTCAGCTTCGAATTCTTGTAAATTAGGCTGTCAAAGATGAATTTATTTCGTTTTTGACTCAGCCATCACAGTTCCCAGGGTAGTAAATAATGCTGGATAGAGTAAAGCAAATATTTATATTAAATAAAAGAGGAAGCCTCCGATCTTATATACCTAAGTACTGCACAGGACTCATAAGGTATGTATTATATACAGAGGGATTTATGTTGAATTTGAAAGCACTTAGTTATGTGACGGTCCGAATTAGGCGGTGCATTAGGCGGTGAGGCATATGGCCGGCAGAATCCGTGAGATATCTCGCTGGACCTCGTAGATAGCTTCTTTCTCCCCTTAAGTGCCCTTGCAAGCGCCAGAGGGGATCAGATGTTGAAATTTCTTCCGTCATATCAGCTTGACCTGGAACACGGCAATGGCGAACGACAGAGATGTGAAGACTTCCATAAATGAAAATCAGCAATCCTTAGAATGATACAGTCTGAAGCCCTGCCCGTTGGATATGTATTATCTCGCCGGTATGGTGTCAGCGCCCAGACCTAGGGCTGCTGGCCCGCTTGCTGGCCATATACACCTCGCCCACCTTATTCCAAAATCCAAGATGAGTTTCTCTCACCTTGGATACCACTGCGCTCACACAGTTGAGATATTGTAAGATGCTACATGCCGTTCTGTCTACTTTTCTATTGCATGTGGTTTGGGGGTGAGACTGAATTCCATAGAGGTACAGTGCATGGATTTCTACAGCCTCTCCTCGTCGTGTATGCTACAGGTTATATAGTGTCAGAAATCTCCCGCTCAGCCACAAAGAAGTACTCTGAGAAGTACCCTTTAGCCGTTGGTTCTTTTGATTGATATATAAATACAGACTACTGTGTTAATGTGAGGCTTGTGAGGATGCTGAGTTCAGGCGCAGCTCGTACGATCATGGGTTATGACATTGATACTATAATCGAAATATTTCTAAGATGCGAAAGAGAGAAAGAAAAGGATCCTGCTATCTAGAAACCTCTACAGCCTCGCGTTCTTGCCTGCGTTCTTATAGACAGACGCCTCTGCAGGAGGCAGCGGGGGCATTTTCGGAATCTGCAAATCTTCAACACGGTCCAACAGTCTCCCTGCATCAAGGCCAAACAGCCAATCCTTCCTGGCTGAATATCCCCAGAAGATCGGATTGTTTTCGTCGTCCCGGCGCATCATCTCGTCGCGCTTCTCGCGCGCTGGACCATCATACAGATGCCACCATTCCTGCAGCACACGCGTGTTCTTCGCGATGTACTCCGCTCGCGGAGCGCGCTGTCTCTCGTATGCTTTCAACGCCTTGAAGAGGCTCTCGTCCCTGTATGCCGCGATCGCCGCTCTGAGACATGCTGCGTCTTCGATCGCCTGGGCTGCCCCCTGCGCCATGTATGGCATCATCGGATGGCATGCATCCCCTAGCAGCGCGACCTTCCCGCTGGGATGCACCCATCGCTTCAGCGGCCGTTCCAGATCCGCCAGCTTCCACTTCAGATACTCCCCTGTCAGACCGCAGAGTTTCCGCACGGGCGCGCACCAGTCTTTCAGCCGCTGGACCAGTTCTGTGTTGTCGGCCTGCTTCTTCCAGTCGCCTTCGCCGACGGGTTCGCCCAGGTCCGTGTTGTGCGTGATATCGATGATGATGTTGTACAGCTCGCCGCCGCGCAGAGGGTAGCCGACAGCATGCGCCTCTGGCCCAATCCAATGCGTTGCCCACGGCTCTGTCACCAGGTCTCTTGTCGCTGGATCCTCCAGGAGCGGGCCTGCGGGGACGACAATACGATAGGCCACGTCGCCGGTATCTCTGGGTTCGACTTCTGCGCCGTTGATGGCCGCGCGGACGGAGGACTTGATGCCTTCAGCGGAGATGACCACGTCGCCAGTCCACCAGACGCCCTGCTCCGTCTTGACGGCAGGACGATCGAAGTCATATTCGACGATTCGGCTGTTCGTTTTAATGGCGATGTTGTCCTTCTTTCTTGCTGCTTGCAGCAGAGCATCGACAAGATCTGCCCGGTGGATGAAGTAGTAAGGAGAGCCATACCTCTCGGGCATGTCGTCGAAGGAGACGGCCAGCAGGATGCGACTGTGGTCCTTCCAGTCGACGAAGCGGTTGCCGTGGGAGATTTCTTTCTTCAGACTGTCCAGATCCACGTCCCACTGGCGGAGCAGTCGTGAGGAGTTGGGAGGGACGCGGATGCCGGCGCCGACCTAGAAGTGTCGTATCAATAACAGCATGCGCTCGGACTGTTGATATATTATTAGCATACCTCTGCAAACTCCTTGACAGCATCGAGAACAGTGACACGATGCCCGTCAGTGGCCAGGGCCAGAGCAGTGGCCAAGCCACCGATCCCTGCGCCGACGACGATGACGTCCAGGGTCTTCATCTCAGATCTAATTACTGTAGGTACGTGCTGTGCAAGAATAATAATCTAACAACCAGAAAGCCCAAGCTCTGTATGCGGGCAGTCACTCGAGACTCGAAAACATCAGAAACAAGAAACAAAGTCACATATATGATCACCACCCGGAAAAATACAATGGATATATGCTAATCAATCGTCACTCGATTGACGTTCGGGATTCATCCCGATATCACCCTGACCCGTCACAACATACGGAGAGTAGCTAAGATATTTACTAGTAAGATAGCATTGATTCATCATTCCCGTAGGTACTTTCCTGCCTGCTACCTATTTACCTTCTTATCAAATTCCCTACATACCTACTTACCGGAACGATACATTCGCAACCAATGTATGTATGTACGTAAATACGGAACTTCGGCTAACTATTATTCCCTAAGATGCGGGGGTGGGGTTGGGGATTCCAAACCCCGAGCAAAAATGTGGAGGTTGGGGTAAATTGTACTGAAAAGACCTAGCTATTAAGTCGGAGACAGGACTGGAGGAAGTGAATATAAAGGAATAAATAGTGTGATTTTCGATGAATAAACAGAGACAAAAAAGATGAAGAGAAGGGGAATATTTTTATTTAATGAGTCGGGTCAAGGGGTGAATATTAAAATGTGAGACTGCTGAGATTGTGCCAGTCTGTGAGGTGAGTTCCCCAATAAAAAAAAAAGATCAACAATCCCCACGCGGTAATGTAATGGTGTTGGCGCAGCCGATATCTGGTTTAGAATCACCAAGAAGTTGGTGCCATGGTGCCTCTTTTTGGCCGAGTCTGCAACAAATGGGGTAATTGCATCACTTCGTTACACCGACTGAAATCTCCCCCCTAGGTAGGTGCCTTCTACTAACTAGCACTTTTTGACTTCCCCATGCTCATGCTCATCCTCCTTCATCAAATTCAACAAACACCTGCTAAAATTACTTAATGGAGGTTACGTTATACTGATATATGATGTCTGACCCATATCTAATCTGGTATTGTTATTTATAAATGTCAACTTTTAAAATGAAACAGAACAAACTAAAATAAAAATAGAAAAATACCTACTGCATGGCAGTCTGTTTAATTTCAGATCCTCTCCCTTAGATTTAAATAGGGAGGAGGAGAGAGAGGGAAGAGAGCAGGGTCCACTTCTTCTAAATAATTTAATGTCCTTTAGGGGAGAAAGCGCTGGAACTTTATATAAAGGAGATATCCTTTTTTTAAAAGAAGAAGAAGGAGAAGAAGAAAAAGGCGGGTTAACCTAACTAACTATTATAACCATTCAAGACGCGATGAATAAGTAAATTCTGTGTATCATACCCCCCCTCTCTTCCTTCAGACCTTCTCGAACTACCTAATTGATCTGATCTATTCAGGCCAGGCTTTCCTTTTTTTTTCTTTTTTTTCTATTATATTATAATTGTTTGCTTCTTATCTTGTCTTTTTTTTTTGCCCATAACCTATTATCTTTGTGGGATGGCTGGTAAACGGTATTATCTACCTATCAATAACATCTTTCTTTTCTCCCTTTTTTGGTAATTGTTTAATACGTTACCTAATAGTCTCTTGGTATGAATAGGTAATATTTGATAATAGACTTTTCTCTCTCCCTCTCTCTCTTTTTTTTTTTTTGAAACGTGATGGGATACCTTTCAGCACTACTAATCTCCGACGATGGATCAGCCCACGAGCAAAGTACCGTCAGACCAGGCTGTTCTCCCGAAACAAAGTGATAGAAAGCAGTTTGTAGAATGGTAGGCCTAAGGCGAGACTATCCATTATAAAGCGACGATAGATGCTGGTATTAGGGCTAAATCGGGACGGGGAAAACTAACTTGATTTGGTAGTTATCAGGTGCTCCCGAGGTCGTTTTACATACGAAATATGAGTACCGGAGACATCAACGCTGAAAATCACCGCCTGCGAGGCCATTTATGGTGTCATTGTTGCATTCTCCCTCCTGTAAAAGTCGATGAACAGTTTTATAAGTGGATTTTCTCTATTCTGTCTCAACCGCTCTCACCTTCTCCCCTTCCTTCTCCGCTCTCTTTGAAAGAGATGTTCAAGCCATGCAATTACATTACAACCCTATCTTTGTCAACCAGGAATGCACAATCCCCATCGTCCTCCTGGCGCTCTCGTGATAGTGCAGCATGTGGCCCGTCTGCGGAACACGGTATCCAAAGTACTTCTCCGACGGGACGCCCGGGTAGAACTGCCGGGACAGGGCAATCAGGTCGGGTGTCGACGTGTTCTCGCCGCCACAGTCGCCGCCACAGAGAGGCTGGTCGAACTGGCCCGCGACAATGGCGAGCGGCGCGGTGTACGCGGGCACGGCCGACACGTTGAAGGTCTGAAAGACCCCGCTGATTGAGTCCTGTTCACCAACGGCCTGCACGTCCTCGCGCGACCAGATCAGCGGGGGTATGGCCGGGTCGAAGGCGCCGGCGAAGAAGCTGTCGGCGTAATTGGGCGCGTTGGTAATGGTGACATAACCCGGATTCAGGCCTCCGAAGCGTGACGGGAACACTTGGGCAGCTGGGCCGAATTGTTGAGAGGATATCGACACGGCAGGGTTCGGATGTGGGTTGATGATGTGGCTGTAGCCGCTGAGGATCGTCGCGCTGATGAGCGGAATAACGGACGGCGAAGGCGGGTATTTGAGGAGATAGTCAACAGTCACCGAGCCGAAGGAGAAGCCGTTTAAGATGATGGTGGAGAAGCTGGGGAGGAAGGAGAGCGATAGCGGACGCTCCTTCGAATGCAGGATGCCGACGATCTGGGAGACGGTGTTCACATCCGGCATCACGCGCACGACCGTGGGATTAGGATGCGACGAATTGCCACACCCTAGGCGGTCTATTGCGAGGGTATGGTAGCCTTGGTGTCTGGCGAAGTCGACCCAGGAGTAGTTGGAGGGTTGGAAGCCGAATCCTTCCTGTGCCAGAGCTGACCAATAGAGCTTGTTGCCTGTCGCCCCATGGACGAGAAGTTGGATAGATCGAGCTCGATGGACAACGGCCGCGGTGGGAGGGCAATACGTCGCACTGATGTTGTACGTAGCGGCTGGTACTGGGAATCCGAAGTCATTCAACGCTGGGTTGTGGATGGTGAAGTTGAAATCGACACATCTGGGCGGAGCGGAGAGTTCACCGCTCACCGTTAAGAAGAAACTAACGGTAGAGATCCAAGTCAGCGAAGAGATCTTCATCATTATGTCGACGAATAATGCAAGATATTAATGCATTGAGAGAAGTCATAGCTGCGAGCATTACCTCGTCCATCATTTATATCCGTGGGACATCCACTAGTAACAAATATCAGCACTTGATCGTTGAATAAAGACTTGACGCATATTCAACTCTCTGATAGAGCAAAATGAATAAGTGAGCATCGATATATGTTTTAGAGTTTACCCTGGTTCCACTAGTTTGTACGTTTTGGACGGTGTATTCGCATAAATTCGAGGGAGTCACAGGAAGTACGTATACCGTATTGTCTTAGCTTGTCGGATTCTCGGTGTAGGAAAAAGTTCAGCATAGATGATTAGAAATAGCACTGAATTTGGACTGGTTCTAACTATCCATACGGGTGGAGGCGGGTTAGAAACTGTTGAACGACGGTCTATGGACCGTTTTTCAAAGAGTTAATGTCACCTAAAAATCTCTTCATATCTAACTGTTTCTAAAAAAAAAAGACGTTTATTAGAAATTAACGTTAATAGAAATGTGCTTTTTTTTAAAAAAAATACCAACTCTACCAATATTATCCTTCCTCTTAATGCCTCCCCCTTATAAGGCTTCCTCACCTCCCCTTTTACCCGAGGCTGGATTTGAACTACGACTTCATGATCTTCTATACTACACCATGAGATTACGTTTTGAGGAGAATTGAGGCATTGATCTCTATCCAATCTAGCCACTGGAGTATCAAAACTATCCAAATTTTGTGGTTGGAGTGGAGAGATGCATCTAGAGATTTTTTTAAGGAAAACTATTCCAACAAATTGACGTCCCCCCTAAGTAATGTTTCTTAGAAGAGTAATATTCCTTAGTAGTGAACCATTAGATAACTACCCAGGTATTATATAACTGTTCCCTTATAATATTAACGTTTACCATAGTAAAATGCTTAAAGACTTCCAAAAACCTTATATAATGGTTAGATAACAGTTTCTAAAATTTCCCCCACATGGATACTGAGCTTTCAACTAAATTACCCGTGCCCAAGGGTCTAAACCCGTTCGCACGGGTAGTTTATTAATAATCTTGAAGTCAACAACACTATTTCCGTATCTATTGGATATAGTGTCTACTATACTGAGCATATATATATAGTTGAAGTCCGGAAATAAATAGTTGATAAGCAATAAATATAGATTCAACCTATATATAGTTCCTAGTAATAAACTAATAATTTACCTTGGTTTAGCTCAAAGCTTAGCATGGGTAGGTTACCAGCTAAGTGCTCGGACACACCCCGAGAATCCCGTCTGACTGCCATGGACCCCGTGAGGTTGGTCGTAATTTTGTATTTTGAGATGGTTCGAGAGAACAGTGGTAAAGTTCTAGTTAAGAAGTTCCCCCCTAAGGCCTTCTATGAACTCGGTAGGGAGGCCCTGCGAAGACCCCAGCAAGACCTCTAGGTCGCATAATAAAGCCCAGCCTAAAGCTCCCCATAAAGCCCCTATAAAGTACTTACAGAGACCCCTATAAAGTCTACCTATAATGCTCCTTATCTTCGCTGGGGGCTTCGCTTTAGGTATTCTCTATTACCCGAGCAGTTTGCCGAAATACTTTAAAAGCGTTGCTCACGTCAGCGAGTCCAACCATGACGGCGACATTCCGGATCAGACACGGACGAAGTGGTGACGAATTGTGCTATTATTACGACCATGGAGTTACCAGGTAAGTATTGGCTCAACGAAAACGCTAGGCTGATCGTTTCCTCACGGTGAAAGTCGGACGTATCGGCGTTGGCCGCAGTACGCAAAGCGTTAACGGCTTCATCAGTTCTCTTCCTAACGCGGGTTCTCCGATCAGAGGAGGAACTGATATGCAAACGCGGGCAGGGAGAGTACCGGCGATCTAGCTTGTAGATGAAAGGCTTCAGCTGATAAATCGACCGCTGATGACGCCAATTAACCCCTTGAACAGACGGCAGAGCTCGCAAATATTTTATGGTGAGTATTTCGTCTCCAGTTATTAGCTATTATTAGCTCATAGCAGAGGTTATCTTAGTTAGAACATAGCTGCTGTACATACATACCCCAACACGAGCATCAAATCAAGAAATCACTTCAGAACCAGAAGCAGACATGACATACTCATACATGCATGGCAGAAGCTCACTCAAGCCGGAAAGAAAGACAGCAATGTACTCCATACACACATATCGATGACTCCGACATTCCCGTACCTATGAATCATAGGCAGGTTAGGCTCACCGTTCCCCGTTTGAGAGCTTAAGCGCCATTTGTATGGCCATTGGTAGGTGCATGATAGCCATTTGCACCGCCAGCACCATTACTGGTTCCTGCATTACTGTTTTAGATAGTAAACCAGCCCAGTATCTTTCGTCGTGATCCCCATTCTTGGGTATTATCGTTAGGGACTATCAGAGCTTCTAGTTGATACTGATGCCCTGCAACCAGATCGCGGCCAGGAAAAGAACCCTGTAGAGTTCCTCCTGCCTGTAAGGTTGCAATTGCTGACAACGTGGGAAGGCGCCCTCCAGGTAGAGGGGTGCTGCGATCCGTAAAAAGCATAACAGTCCCTTCCTGCGATCCAAGCTGCCAGCCCGGGCTCTCTGGCGTAAGTTTGAGTTTCCCAGTCAAGGTGTCTCCTTGGAAAGTGAACGCTGATGCTGCATCTCCATCAAGATCGATGGTAACGACTCTCTCTCTGGTTGCTCTATTCCCATTCTGACGTGCTCCGTTGGTCCCTGAGGCAGACGAGATACCGTTCGGCTGGTTTCGGGACATCTTGCAAGCTCAGCCTGATGCACTGGGGTAGATATCGATAAAAAGTCGATCGTCTGTTTTGAATGGGGATATCAAAGTGGATAATTATGTATGTAGCTTGCTTCCCTGATATGCCTGACCAGTAAGTCTGCTGTATGTTCAGTATGAATAATATAACCCCAGGGGTGGATAGCCTTGCTTGGGACTTGAGTTTTCAACGAACCTGATAGATAGATAGCACAGTACTTCTAGACTTGCTTGAAGGTTCTTGGTGGAAGAAGGAAGGAAGAATGAAGCATTGAGAATCCCCACACCGGACAGCATCTTATAATGCGTTTGGTTACTCATATTGAGAGTCATGTTGGCTTCGAGTCAAGTAGAGTCATAAAGTCATGTTGTATCAAGTGAAGCTATATATTTTGTTGCAGTTACTGCTACCCGTCATTTGAGTCAAAGATATTCCTTAGTTATTTGCAGACAGAACAATAGCTATTGATGATAGTATTACAGCAATGCTATCAATTGCAAAACTTCAATCAAATTCAACATCTATATATATAACTCTGTTACTCTTTTAAGTACCACCAGCTATTCATTCAATCAGCCATTCCTGTAGTTACTGCTGCTTGCGCTTCCGCTCCCACCCAGTCTGAAACTTCTTGGGCTCGATCCGAGGGAAAACATGCGCTTCGGTGTTAAAAACGACTTCGTTCAGCGGAAGTCCGTCGGCGAGAACAGCAGATACAGATACTTCAACGTCTCGGCCTGTTTTAACGTCAGTTCCTAAATCGTCTGTTGAATTTTAAAGGGCGTGTCTTACCAGCCAAAAGCTCTCCATGTTATCTCGCCGCCGGGGCGGAATGCTGTTGACGTCGTCGAGCGACGAGTATCCCTCTCCGTCGTCCAGGATGGTGTGTTTCTGAAAGGCTTAGAAAATCTCCCAGCCCCATTGGCGATAGATGGGATCGTTCGTAATGCGCCACATCGTGAAAAGGCTTTCGACCGTCTCTGGGCGCTGCAGGTTGTGTGCGTCCAGGGGCTTGACGATGTAGTCTTTTCTTCCAGCTTGCTTCGGAATTCTTGCTCGAGGGCAGAGGAGAAGCCCCAGGTGTAGGTTGGAGAGCAGCATCGTCAGCGTGGAACCAGGCGATCTCAGGTGCGAGTCCGGTTTCGGTGACTTTTATACATCCCCCAGCAGGTTTTCATGAGCTCTTTCGCAAGCTGCATCTGCTGGTCTTTTTCCGCACTCCAGGCAGACGTCCGTCGTGCTTCGGCCTCAGTAAGCCCGTTCGTCGCACCGAGAGCGATGGAGCCGGGCAAGAAGCAGACGAGGTGGTCCATCTTGGGAGACAAGGGGCCGCCGATGCCACTTGGTAGCTCGGCAACGAACGTGAGTTTTGAGTGTTTCGTCGAGGTGATTAGATGCTTTTGGATTCCAGTGAAGGGCTTCGGCCCACATTTCAAGGTAGACGGGTTCCTGTCCGGAAGTCTGCAAATACTGCTTGATGAGGTACTCTGCAGACGTCAGTCATGGAGATGGATATGCTGTAACAAGCTTACGCACCATAGTATGAATCTCCCCGGCTCCCCAGACGAATCTCCCGGGTCGTGAATCTTCCTGACTGCGGGTCGACGAAGATCGGGAGAAGACCACCCTCCATGCCATTGTCATCGAGAACTTTCATGACTTTTTCGGCCTTTCGCCAGTAGATTTCTTTTCCGGTGAGGTGTGCCAGATACTTCATCTCCATCTGGACGGTGCCGGCTTCAGCAGTCGACGAAGCTCCGCCGTCTGCATGCGACGGGATGCCTCTCATCTCCCGGAGATTGACGCTCGCGTACGGAATTCCGGACCCGGACTCATATGCGCCGAGAAGTCGGTCGGCCAGGTCGACGGCCTTGGACAAATACACATGGTCCCGTCGCGACGACACATCGGGAAGCTGAGAGGACAGATAGTGGGCCGAGAGAAGTCCTCCAAGCATGCGGATCGTAGTTTCGAACGTGTTGACGTCCTGGTCCTGGTCGTAGGTCAGCTTGCGATGGATCCATTTGAGTGCGTTGGCCAGTCGAGAGGTCAAGTTCATTATCATCAGCGTGTCGAGACTGTCGACGATGATCCATCCCAACCCATCGGGGCTCATCTGCGAGCCTGTCTTGGAAAGGGGATGGAACCGATCTTGTCCTAATCGCCGACAATATTTTAGTATTATTACTTTAGGTCAACTCTGATGCAGACGAACTCCGACGCAGTAATGTCGACACTAACCCCATGCATATTTTGTGTAGGCATCCCAGCTGCAGATGAACGCTTCCTTGACCTTCTCCCTGCGGTGCTCCCAGTCTACGGCTCTGGACGTGTAGTGGCCCAGTCCGGTTGAGGAACTCTTGAGCCAAAGAAATAAGCCCACCGTTACAGCAACAACAGCGGTCAGTAATGCTTTGAGAGTCCAGGACGGCGAGGGGAGGGTTCGCCGTGCTGTTGTCCGGGGAATCCGTTTGCGCCTGTTACCGGGACCTGCCCTCTGGTCTGAGAAAGTCATTTTTATACAAAGCTGGTTTAAAGAGGCTGGAAATCCAGAGGAGATAACCCCTTGGGAAATTTATGTTTTCAAGGGGAAAATCACTACCAAGGCGCGTGCGTTGCACAGCTGCGGCACCCGAAGCTTGTGGATGTGCTAAGAATTGCGGAGGTCACATTGGATAGCAAAGGCGCAAGGAGAGACCAACAGAGTTGGCCCTTGGGTTTCGAAATGTTGCCCCTGGGCCTGAGATTAAATATCAGGCACCATATTGCTGCAAACTGGCTAGCAAAAGGTCTATGGATGAGGCTGACTGGCTGCTAGACCCACGTTTCCGCTTCGGTCCTTCCGGGCAACTAACGCATTTCTTATCCCTGGCGTTAGAGTTATGTATCTGTTCAATATTGCTTACAATATGTATTACTACTAATAGAGAATATGCTAAATATGGGAAAGGCTTAGATCTCACTCTGAATCACGTCGTTATTATCCGAGACGAGAACGAAGGAGATGGAATCATATCGCCTTGCCCCCCCACCTCCTAATACACCGCCTATTTTCTCCTGATTTCAATCTTCTTCCTCTGTTATTCTTAGTCCTGTCTACTAGTAGCTCCAGCTCTAGTTATTAGTCAGAATAAATCGCTCAATCGTCTTCATTGTTTGCATTGACTTCACTGAATTATTCGAATAGCGACCTTCCTAATTGGGTAATAAAGTCACACACCTGGCGGAGGCTTTACCGAAGTTTGATAGCTATTAAAGTTACCAAAGAGAATCATAATGTTGACTCCGTAGATATATTATACGGCTATTTAACTTATTATCGCTGGACTATGCGGTTCGTGAATTAATGTCTTAAGCCGCTAGTTTTGCGCCAAAGCTATTAATTGAAGTCTCTCAGGCTCGGTGGCATTTCCTTTCCCCCTCCTCATAGCTTACTCGGTAGATAGGCTCCACATGCTTCTCTTCCTTATGGCTTTTCTACCTTTGGCCGGTTGAGTTTCTCCTGGTGTTTCTGTATGTCCTTAGACTAGGCCGGGCGCCGGCGTGACGTCTGTGGAAAAGAGGCTCGGACGGTTAGTATAGAGTAGAGTTGTAACGGGGTATAGTCTAGTACCCTCCTGCCTAATCTAGTCTTATGGTACGTCAAATGCTTTATAGAAGTCAGAAGATTCGGATCTTAGGAATCAGTCTTCGGTAACTGCCTGAGTGTTTGATTTCCTCGCTAATACATCGAGAAATGAGCGGCTTCTTATAGCCTGCTAGAGACCTATCTAGTAGCTACCTTAGGAGAAACCAGGGATGTAACAGCTATTTTTAACATGTAAAGGAGCGCTGAATGAAAATGATATAATTGCGGGATTAGGAAGGTAAAGTATTGGGTAAACGGGAGAAAGCGGTTCTGCTTTGATCAGTAGGTTCGGAGACCTATTTTCGGCTGACAATAGATTATGAGTGCATCAGATTATATATATTTGTGTGCTCCTACCCAGCTTCCTCTGTCAACAGTTACTGTGCTTGGATCTCTGCAAAAACACTGCAGCCTGCAGCTCAGCAACCGTGACAATGTTCTCAATCATCATTAATATTGCTGTACTCCGTACCCTACTATTGATACTATGTGTAAGCTTTTTCAGAGGCCTCATATATGAGCATATATAAAATTAATACAGTAAACACCAAAGGAGGTCTATTTAATTCATGCCTAATACCCTTTCCTTCTAACTTTATAATAATAAAAAAAACCTTATAGCCTAGGAGTCTATATAGATAGTTTTGCTTCTTTATATTTTTATATATATTTAAGACTTATTTATATAGTAAGGATATCTCTAATATCTTATTTCATATATACTTAGTTTCTTAGATATTTTCTTAGATAGATAGTTCTTTAGAAATAAATAAAATCATCTTACTGTGATTTCTTTCTACTTTTATCTAAATATCTCCTATATTCTATAGTAGACTAGATAAGGAAGGCCCTAGGCCTCAGCTGGCTATACTAAAACTATGTCTATTATAGAGGGGCTCCTATATCTCCCCTTATAAAATAATTAAAAACAACTATTTGCCGAGAATATCTCCTGTATCACTGGCTCCTCGATCCATTTTTATCTCTCACAGTGGCAACAGGAAACCTTTCTCCAACGTATATATTGCAAAAAAATAATACACTGCATACCATATCATGATTCAAAGCTTACGTCTTACGGCTGACCTGTCAGCTTCGAGGAACAAACCCACCTCGCCGTGTAGCAGGGTCTTATCCGAGACAACGAAGTGATGGAATCACGTCAACACTATCAGATTTCGGGCTGACAATCGTCCCGATTTCTCGTAACTTAATCTTCTCGAACCATCGTCTAGTCCTACAAAGCCAGGAGTTCTAGTTCTTTGTCAAATTTCATAGATCATCTTCATCGTCTTCGTCAGCATGATTCATTATATACAAACCATGGAGACAGCAACAACCTCACTCAAGTGTTTCTTTAAACCTCCCGATGGCTATAAGGTTCATACGCCGTCTCCAGCATCTCTCTGGAATGTAGTATGTTGATGGAAATATATTGATCTGAAGGGAGGTATGGAACTGACTCAGATTTTTTTTTTCGACAACGATGTACTCGACATAAAGACACCATTCAACGACTCCGAGTCCAGCCTTGCTGTATCTAGAGCACACAGCAGACTGTTCACGAGGATATCTAGCTATTGTAAAGGGAGCGAAGGGTGCTTGAAAAGACCCACGTTGGGACAATGCGCCTTAGCTCCGGCCTTGCTTGATTATATACAATACGAGTTGACAGTATATAGATCCCTCGTTTGATACAATGTCTACTTTCTGACGAATCAGTTACTGGGGTTGCCCTTGTCTGATGCAATTAACCATGAAGAAATCCGGATTTGCTCCAAGGTTGCATATGAGTATGTCTTTCTTCTCTGTTCAACAATGATGGATTTTTGAAAGAAAGAGAAAGAGAGCAAAAACAAACAAGTTCATACTGTCTTGTGCATAGTGATAGGTAGTTCGTGTTTCAGAAATCTATACCCATGCCTTCCTGTTACTAGTTATTTTAGCTGTTAAACGTTTAAACTGCTAATAAACAACAATAATCGTAAAAAAAAATAAAATATTGATCAAATCAGATTGGATTGAATTGGATTGGATCGGATCATACCAGACCAGACCAGACCAGACCAGACCAGACTAGACCAAGGGAATAAAACAAATAATACAAGATGAGATAGGACAGGACAGGACATATAAATGGAATGGGAAAAATAAGGAAAATTATGAAGAACTGCTATTTCTACCAGCTAGATAGATATACTAGCTGTTTGAGGTGTTATGCTATGAAACTTACTGACAAGTTGTTATAACTGACTGATCTTGAAGAGATGAAGAGATCTACTAGATCATCGCGCACAGCGCAAAGAATGCAAAAATGCGAGAAGCAAAAGAGGAAAGAAAGAAAAGAACGCCCAAAAACACAACTCCAGTAGATAAATAAACAAAAACAATCGTATTCAACAACCGTTTGAAAGAAGAAAAAAACGGCTTTTTCTTTTTTTGGTCGGTTGGTTCACTCGTTATAATGGTACACCTGTGACAGACAAAAAGTCAGTAAAAGACAACCTCGCAGAAGGGATATACTAGGCTAAGGGATATACTAGGTACTTACAAAATAATTCGGCAACCCCCAACACGTATACCCCAAACGCCTCGCCATCTTTGCAAAGCCCTCCGTCTCGACCAGATGATAGAATGGGAACGCCGGGAACATGGCCCCGTCGCGGTGCACCTCCGCCTTCACCATCAGTGCCGTACCGCCTACCCCGTCCAGCTGCACCTCCCGGTGCGGATCGCCGCCTTCGACGGCCATGTACGCCATCAGCGACCGGTACGTGGCCATTTCGGCGTACCCCTCCAGCAGGATCTCGTCCGGTCCCATCTTCGATGCCAGCTGGAGCGCTGTTTCGCTGTCCCGCCATGAATTGTAGTCGTACGGCCGCACGTCCATCGCCTTCTTCTCCGTGTTATAGTACCGCTGGTAGCAGTTCGGCACGATCACCGCCTTGTTGTGCTTGGCCAGATCCTGGATTAGCGTGTGCGGCGTCTCGACGATGTCCGCGTCGAGCCAGAGCACCCACGACGTGGCCGGGCCCAGGGTCGTGAACAGCAGACTGTTGCGCGCCCGGCTCATCGACTCGCGCCGCACCTTCTGGTTCTCAATCTTGTGCCTCTCCTTCTCATCCTGCGAGATGATGGGCGGGTCAAAGTCCTGGCGCAGGATCGTCACGCTCGCGAACCGGTCGTCGATCGGGCCCGACTGCGTGGCGGCGACGGCAGCCTGCAGCGCCGCCGTGGCGGCATTGCCTTCCTTGGTCTTGGGCAGGATAAAGCCCAGCGAGATGAGCTCGTGCGGATAGCTCAGCTTGACGAGGTTGTCCCAGTATTCCTGGTAGAAGCGCGCCATGGGCGTCAGGATGAGCACGCGCTCGCCATTCGCGGCGGGATTGTCCGTGGCCTTGAGCTCGTTCAGGTGGTAGTGCACGACGGGGGGCGGCGCCTTCTCGCCATTCGCGCGGGAGGGCTGATTTTTCAAGAACGGTTTCGTCGGAGGGGAGAGCGGGTGATCGGCAGCGTCCTGCTGTCTCTGCTGGACCGTGACTGGGGTCGAGGCCGAGGGGGTAAGCAGGAAGAAGAGGAAGCCGAAGGCGAGGAGGGCGGCCAGGAGGAGGGTGATGGGACTGGTCCGTCGCAGAGAGCGTGCAACGGCCATGCCGGCAGTCCAGGCGAGAAGTCGAGAGGAAGTCGAGAGGATCGAAGGTGGAGGAATTGATGGGAGAGATCAGCGGCGGTTCTTGGTTAGCTGGCAACAACAGGAAATTGGCCGCCGTACAATTACATAGCGGAAGGTGAAGAGGAATAGACAGTCGCAAGAGAAAGAGAAAAAAGAAGGGAAAAGTTCAGAAGGACAGGCCGGTACAAAAAAGTACCTAGGTAGGTTGTTGAGACCGCAACAAAGTTACAAACGTGGAGGTTCGAGATCTGCGTAGCCAAGTACTACTCCGTAGCCGTTCTGAGATCTCATTCCGGGAACTCAAATGGCCACCCTGACGAAACATCACACCCAACCTGCTGTAGGCACAACACAACTCGTCTTGATAGATATGGCTAAAATTAAAGGATGTAATCTTATTTACTTATGTTTATTATTATGATGAATGTCTACTATGATTGTTACTGTCGTGGACTGATTGATGTGGCTTGTCGGATCGGGTGTGGCTGAGCATTGCCGGATGCGGCGTCACGAACCACAAGTTGTTCTCAGCCTGTATCCATATTTAGATTTAGAATCAGAAATGGTCGTTTTGCAGACTTATTATTTTCTACTCATTATTTCCCTTTTATCCGCCTCTTTTCTCATACACTACATATCGTTTTGTTCGATGATTATCGAAATATATAGCTGAGATGGCCACAGCCACCAATGATGTCGCTAGAAATTGTCTCAAGCCCTTGAAACGGCCGTGTTGACATTGATATATATATGTCTATGGTACGGGTATGATATGAAATACGTGACTTCTCCTTCTTTCCCTTATTTCAATAGCTTCTGCTATGACAACCACCGCATCACCCCCTCAAAGGCGACCAGCGCCATCGCATTTGCCGGGAACGCTCTCAAGAAGCAGGGTAAAAACCCGCGCCAGTACGCTCTCCACCCCCCCTCGCGTCCTACCGCAACCGCAGCATCCTTCCACCGCCGGAACCGCCTCTCCCCGTCGCCCAGCGCTCCGCCCAGCGGATCGGTCATGATCCGCTGCTTGACCACGTCCGACGGGTATGAAGTCAGCCAGAAGATCTGCGCGGAGATGCCCCCGGCCCAGAAGTTGATGGCAGGAGTCGACATGTTGGTTCGCTCTCGCATCAGGCGTGACAGGATGTCGTAGGAGCCCCACCAGAAGAAGAAGAAGGATCGGAAGACGAGCGTTGCGCACAGTCCGTGCCACAGACCGGGGATGCCGTGGGTGCGGAGCTGTCAGCGTCAACTGTGTTAGCCACATCTTCTCGCGAATCAACAGCAAGCGTCTCGCTTACAATCTTCGTCGCGCAATCAATGGGCCCGCTGTACATTCGCTGCTTCTTGTCTGCAGCGTACTGAATCTGTAGCCGCGCCTTGATATGCTCCACCGGAGCGGCGATGAAGCTGACGGTCGATCCTGCCATCAAGCCGGCAATACCGTGTCCCAGCGTCGGAAGAGTGTTGAGGTCCTTCGGGCCGCGAGAAAAGGACACCGCATCACGGATGCGCGGATTCGAAAAGACGTGTTCAAGGAGCAGTCGCCGGTAGAGAGTGAGGGAGCCCAGCATGCTGCAAAACAGGGACAAATCAGTCCACTACACTAGGCGGCGTATATCTCGAAAAGTGTATGCTCACACAGAATCCATCACCATCCACCCGACCAGCGGGGGCGTAGCTCCCTTGTACAGTCCCGACACGCCCTCTTTGCGCACCGTCTGCAGGACGCAATCCAGCGGGCCCTTGAAGTGGGCATCCTTGGTCGTTTGGAGACGGACTTTGACCGTATCGAATCTAAACCAGCTCCATAATCAGTCTCGGTCAACGGATGTCATTCGGGTCGTCTTGTCGTCATTGTGATTTCGCGAGTGACAAAAAAAAAAACCGCAATGGAAGGAAACATACGGATGGCCCACTATCATCACCCATAAAACAAGTTAACCATTTGTTACTTCAAGTATATCTAGATAGTAGACTGAGGATAATAAACGCACCACTCAACTTCGCAATCCCCGAAAACACCCCCGCCACAAACCCCTTGTAATCTCGTTTCGGCTTGTTCTTGGTTGATGGCGTTGAATCAGCACCACCATTCCCATTATTATTACTTCCTTCGCGTAGCGCGGGAGTAGTCGGAGGAGCAGTCGTTGGAGTTGGAGGTGGTTGTTCCATACTCGTAGAAGAAGACATTGCCGGCGGAAGGGGGGGGGGGATATTATTGCGATTGCAATTTTTTCTCCATCGATGGAATCATTAATCAAAGAGAGGGGAAAAAAAATACAGTTGAAAAGGGGGAAAGATGAGAATAGATTTCCCTTCGTAGTGCTTAGTATGCTTATCTTTCTTCTTTTCTCACGTGTGTTCTGCTCTGCTCCGATATGTATCTGCTGCAATGATTACCAATTACTGCGGTGAAGAGAGCAGACAAAATGTCGCAGAAGAGAGAGAAGAAAAACAGAAGAAAGATTCAATGTGAGCAAACAGTAATAGAACAGGCAGAAAGAAATAAGAACAATTGCGCAGAGTGATACCATCTGGGATCTCCGACTGCGGCGGGCGGCGGGCGGCGGGCCGGGGAGAGAGGGTCCAGCTCCGGCGAAGAGGGACAATTCCGAGCGGAGCTAAGAGGATGCCACCCCCGCCCTGTAATTACCTATCACTTTCGGGTTTGCTTTAATTTAGTGACAATCTGGATGGGTCTACTCTGTACGCTGGATCATCTTTATCCTCAAGGCCATCTGCAAGGTCAGTGTTTGATTTCCTCGATTTTCTAACCCAGTTGTACTGCAAATCCTGCTGCAACGTACTGATGGCTCGCATAACCATCAGGCTGGGAAAACATTCCTTTTCGGTATGTATAAACAAAGCTCCATAACCGAAATGCACAGTTCAATGCAGTGCATTTTATGCCAAGAAAAACTCGAAATACAAGATAAAGCTGGATATGCTGTATCAAACAAATGGGGTATAAGATAAACAGTCGTGGACGGGACATAAACGTCCGCCACATCGAGAAAAAGAAAGTTCTGAAAGAAAGCCAGGACCAGGACCACACCTTTTGATGGTGGGTGGTCAATATACAAATTATAATATGGATCGCTTTTGCAGTTTCATCATGGTGCGTGTCGAGACGTGACAACACAATCACCCATGTTGCCTGTAACCAGACCGCAACATGGCCATCTCGGGAGCATCAGGCTCCTCAGGTTTGCACAGCGAGAGCTCAATTGTTTGTTCCTTCTGGATCTCAGAAGGATATCTTCCCAACCGCACAGATCATCGCCATCACCGGCCCTTGGAATCCGACCGTGGCGATACGAACCGCTCATCCCGTTCGGATAATCTCTCCTCCTGGTGATTGCGTGAGGAATCGTCTTTGCTGGCCGATCCAGCGGCCATGTAACTATCTGCTTCCTCCAGAGTCAGCGGCGTGACAGGACCCGGACTGCCGAGCGGATCGAGTCGCGGTGCTGACGGCTTAGAGAAGCTGGTGGGCGAGGCACTAGACGGGGGAGCGACGCTGGCGGCTATCAGCTCGCGATACTGTCGCAGCGCATCTCGCGAGCCCCCCGACGACACCCGATAGCCATGTGATCTCTGCTGCGGCGGGTTATTGGAGGACCTGTTTGATGACTCGTAGACGGCCGGATGGAAACGGGGCAGATTTCCCAGGTGCAAAGGGCTAGGTTTGGGCGAGCGCTTTGGTGACAGGGGATGTCCCGACTGAGAAGACATGCCCAACGATGGTCCATGCGAGGTCTGCATTGTCTTTGAAGAGGACGAGGATTGCGCGGCCCGGCTCTTTTTCTTTCTCGCCGGTCTTGCGTTCCGAGACGGCGACTGCGAGGATTGCTCTGCTGGTGGAAAGAAATGAGCCTGATCAAAACGGGCGGTCAACGGAGTGAGAGGGAGGTCGTCGAGGCAGCGATTGCAGTTTGCTCGAGGAATTGGAATGGGCTGGGTACCCGAGGTCGACACGTAGGGGGCCTCGACGGCAGTCGGGGAAGCGGGTGGAGTATCGAGAGGAAGACGGGGAGAAGTGACAGGAGAAGTCGAAGTTAATTTACGCAAGGACGATGTGGACAAGACGGGGGTGGCGGTCAGGCTTGCCAGATGGTCTCTGGCGCGGAAATCGTAAGGTTGAGGTTGATGAGAGCGTCGCTGTGAAGACACTGGGTCTGCGATACATTAATATAATAATCTCGAACGACTCGAAGGGGAAAAAGAAAGTGGAAGGAAAGAAATTCCCGCTGCTACACCAGTAGATTATGGAAGCAAGTAAACGAGTTGGGGATTGGCATGCAGTGTGCTGAACAAGGAACAAAAGCAGAAGCTCAAAGCAGCACCAAGACGGAAGATTAACTTTCGATAGATGTGATGCATGTTTGGCTCCTGAAACAACAAACCAAGAACAACTAATTGGAGCAAGTGCATGCATGGCTGGGCGGCAGGGGAGGAACATGGCCGAGGCCGCCAAACCTTGGATTCTCGAAAGGGGAGGAGAGAGAGGGAGGAGCGGAACTTACAGGTGCGGGGAGGAGAAATGGAGCTGCAGGACGACGGGTAGAAGGATGTCGAGGAATGAGAGGAGGTATAGGAGGCAGGAGAGATTGTCATCAGGGCAGGAATGATAATGGGTATTGTGTTGCTGCTGCTGCTCTTCGCTATGACTGCGGTGATCCGTTTACAAGCCTGGCAGTTGGCGCGGAACCGAAGTACCAAAGTAACGCCAATGGGCCGTCGTGTCTATGGACAGGTGGGTCTGTATAGAACCGTTGGTTAGCACAACAGAACGGAATAATACAGGACATGTCGTCATAACTGGAGACGTTGGATGCAGGATTGGCCAGGATTGGTATTGTTTTGACTCCCTACCCCAGCCGGACTTCGGCAGGGACAGAAGTTACAATCCACCAACCCACGGGCCACAACCTTAGAACCGCGGGATATAAACCGAACCAAGGATGGAGAAAATGAAGGGTAATAGGAAAAAAGGAACCGCAGGAGGAGATTTGCTTACTTACTGGATGTCAGACAGGATGCAGTACACTCTGATTTGGGATCTTCAACCAGTCAGTATCAGCATGAGCAAGCGACAGCGTGGGACGGAGTGGATGGACAGTCTTCGCCTACGCCACCATGCGTCACCCCTCACAGTCATGCTGCAGGCCAGTTCAGTCAGGAATGCGACTCTCCCACCAGCCTGGGTCTCCCCGCATCTGTCCGTCAACTAGTGCCCGCCCGGCCAACCACATTGTGATAGGGTAGGGAAGACGTGACAACAGAACTGAATGACAGCGAAAATGACGCAGTGTTGCAGCGGCAGTCTCCTCCACCCCTCCGAAATCCCACCCAAGTGAAAGCCGGCTTACCTCTTCTGGACGACCGAGAGAGATGGCAATGGTTTGCACGGGTGGTAGATCAAGAAGGAAATCAATGCACCAACACAATCGAGACTGATTCGTGAGCGATAGCAGATCGTCGGAGGCCGGAGGAACGAACTAATATCACAATGTGCGGTTGTCGGTGGATATCGAGTGGAAACTCTATACCGAGTAATCCTCCGTATCCGTGTTGGAAAAGCCGGTGTCAAAAAAAGAAAGGCAGACCACGGATTCTGGTAGATATTTAACTCGGTCACGGGCAGAGTTTTTGCTCTAGACAAACCCTGGTCTAGTAGCAGTGACACGGACAGGCCTCCCCAGCCTGATCTGCCCTCCTGGGAACCTTGCAGCTCGATAGACCTGCGCTAGCGAATCTGACTTGGACTGGCGAATCTCAATTCACTAGCTGATCTCAGCTGGTGGTGTATGGTCGGATTTGTCGGGTTGCTTGGTTGTGCACAAGGATGGTGGCAGTCGAGAGGATAGTGATTGCGATGATCGGTCGTTTATACTGTAATAAAGGGACTACTGAGGAAGGAAGCAAACTTGAATCATATAATCGTGGATGGTGGTCTTTCTATAGCTGCCTAGCCTGAGTACTTATTGCTCACGTCACATCCAAATATATCTCCCCAGTGCCTTGCTGTGGAGCCTCTGACAGCTGCATCAAGTCTGTCCTTGCATCGAGACTCTCCACCAGCAGAATTGCACCACGCATTCTACAACAGTGAGCTATGTACGGAGTACTATCGTCGTCCTTATCTGAAACGAGAGCCCCTGAACAATTTCGGGGATCTGGTGTAGGGTAATTCCGCAGCCTTGGATCAGGCCCCGCATACCGGGCGGCTCAGCCGGCCCGATCCTGAATATCGCCTTCTAGAATCCACGGTTCAACCTGCTAAACTCTGTCAGCCTCATTTCAATTCAAATAATAGAAAAAAAAAACAAATAACAAGGACTATAATTAACTAACTTGCAGTCTGACTCAGGATTGAACTTAGGTATTGTACCTACCTGGGCACAGTCCATGGAGTGCTTACTACTATCACTCCAGATGCGGCAGGGACCTCCTCATGCCACTTCGGCGCCGACACTGCCGGCCTTTTTTTTTTACTGCATCCCTTGCGCCAACGCGTGGTTTCAACGTGACAGTCTCTTTCTTGGCAGACAAAAGCCTCCTGTCAGTCGGTCTCCATGTGTTCGTGGTGAAGGTGCTACATCAGACAGGCTTTAAGCTCTCCTTGCATGATGCCATGCAAGGCTGTCAGCCTGCCAGGTACATAGAAAAGATTGGATGGCGGTAAGCCTGATCGTGCAGGGTCTCGACTCTTGAAGAGCTCTCGAGGTCCACGCGGCTGGCAGCATTCCATGATGCAGGAGCATCAGCGACGACTGTTTTTCTATTTTTTCCAGAGGCGCAGCGGATGCCATGCGGTTGCCGCCGGTTCCTGCCAGAACTATTGTATGGAGGACGGGGGGTACTTGCCAGTAGTAACTCCTTGTCCGTTAACCGAGACCTCTCGCACACCTCTCTGTTTCTCCTTTCGAAATTCTCCCTGCCAGCCTTGTTCAGCTGCCTTGACCTTGTCTGAGCCAATGAGAACCTTGGACACTGCCGGTGGAAACTTCCAATTTATTAATATCTCTTCCTACCGGTTAGCTGCTTATGGCATCGGATCTCACAGGGCAGCGCAGAGCTAGGATCATGCGATCCGATCACCATTCCACACGCGGTCGTATTTCTCGCATTGGATTGATTTGATCGCCACTGATTTCCACCACTTAGCCGCTGCCAATCCCCTCCAGTTTGTCGAATTCAGCTGTAGGTAGTCGGAAACCCCCCGCTAAGGCAACCTAGTTGAACCAACCATCGACGCCCCAGGTGAACAAGAGGCCGTATCGACATGCCTCATCTGCCCATTCCAATCCTTGCTCGACTCATGTCTGTGGTTAATACGGAGTGCTTTTGCAGAAGTAAGCTTACAGCAGCATTTTGCAGGATTCGATAAGGCATCGATGACGAATACAGAGTACTGTGGAATGGACGGTGGCCATGTGGCCGGCCGGCCTGAAGTAAGGGGCTGAACTTAAAGGCTCCAGATTTCCCTCACCAAGTCAGAGGTGCCCCTGAGCCGTACGTATCTTTTTGCTGCTCGTATTGAAAACATACACTGCGGCTGTTGAAATGGGTAGGCATCTTTTGAATGTACTGTACATACTGTACAGTACACTTGTCTCTCAGCAATAACAGTCCACGGTTCAACGCAATCGACTGTTCGAAGGGCAGCAGCTTTGGTTTCGCCAAGTACAGAGTACTCTGCGAATCCTCCGGGCCAAGAAAACCAACTGCGCAGGTCCTGGTGTTAATACAATGATGCTCTTTTCAATACAGCAAAGTGAAGCCATGAACCTCTTGCCGAGTTCCGTCCCTGTGAGAAATTTTCAAGTCAAGCCACGTGTAGTCAAGCCATGTGGTATGTCAGAGATTCGACTTCCGTCCTCGTTCTGGCGTTCCTCTTGTTTCTGCTCCCGTTGCTCTCTGGAAACTTCGAGAGCCCGGCCATCCTCCCTTTCATCGACCGTTGCGCTGTTTCGAAACGTTCACGTCTACCATACGGAGTACATACACATGCACCGCTAGGTCGGCGAATTCCTTCCGTCAGCTTGCAGCCTGCAGCTGTCTCTAAGCGGCCATATTTCCTCGAGAAGGCGCATTGTCCAGCAGCAGATGTGACCTGTCATCTGTCCATTTCGCAAGTGTTGCTACTAAAGGAGCGATCGCCGATGACGCCGCATTTATTGCATGGATGTTCCTGCATGCAGGCAGCTAACCTATAGGGATGAGGTCCCACGAGCTATTTACCAGAACAAGACAAGACACCTTGGTGCTCTCCCCAATAGTCATGCAGGCTACGGAGAACCTTTGCTCTAGAAGGGACGTCCATGAATATTTAATAATGGCATCCAGTCGGAAAGCAAGGCGAGGTACGCTAGCTCGACTTCAGCGTTGGCCCTGTTCTTACATATTCCATCCTCGTAGTACTATGTATACCCTTGTTTAGCCATGGCAGCTGTCTCAGACTCCCAGAGTCTAGAGTCTAGAGGACCGGGTTCCTGCTTCCGTCTTCGCGTGGCATCTACTGTAGTGTATTTTGGCTGCAATGGTGTCTACATCCGTTGTTGATGATGATGTTCATGATGATGATGCCTTCAACCTGGAGAGATGAAGCTTGATTATTGTCCATTCTTTGTCCTTTGTCATAGCCAACTCGCGAAAGATGGTCTCTAATCTCTTTTTCCTCCTGACATTGTCAATGCTCCTTTCTTGAACTCGTTATTTCCTGTTTATGAAGCCATTTCTACGATATTTGCGTGGTTTCGGGAATAGAAAGAAATGAGATAGGGTTCTAGATTGAGAATGCTTGCTTTCTATCTTTCTAATTGATTTTATTATTAGATCATTCGCCTATATCTAAGATATCTTTTGGAAACATCCGGACTGGTGGTATCTGTATCAGATAATCATATCGGCAATATGATTAGGACAGGCCTGTCATCAAATTCAAATTCCCTCAGTACCAACTAGCGGGATGAAGATCCACGATCATGACCAGGAGATCCTGCATTGCGCGTTAGCAGTTTTCATTCGACATCGACTCACGTCCAGTACATACCCCAACATGATCCCCGCTCCGACAGCCATAGCCGCGAACTGAGTCAGGGTTTTCTTGATCTCTGCTGCCTTGTCCTTGCCGGTTTCCAGCAGCTCTGGAATGACCGCCACAGTGCCCACGTACAGAAATGTCCCTGCCGTGAAAGGGAGAAGCATGTCCCCCCAGCTCAGACCTGTGCCCAGCAATCCTGCTGAAGAGTCTGCTGCTGCTGCGCCAGAGGCACTTCCGCTGCCGCCAAATTCCTGCACGGCGATCCCGATAAACGTCCCCAGGAACGCGCCGATCGCGGTGACGAACTGCGCCCCCATGGCCTTGCGCTTCGAAAACCCGGACTGCACCAGAAGCGCAAAGTCGCCGACTTCGTGCGGGATCTCATGGAAGAAGACGGCGACGGTCGTCGTGGCGCCGATCGTCGGCGATGCGTAGAAAGAAGACGACAGCGCCAACCCGTCGGTGATGTTGTGGGTGAAATCAGCGATGAGATTGAGGTATCCACCGAGTTTGACGCTCGGGTTGATTTCCTTCTCGTCGTTGCCCTTGGACTCTGGAGCACCGGCGCCGGACTTGTTCTTACGCTGCTTCAGTTCGCCATTGTCCTGTTGCGACTTGGTGTTCGCGCCCGTGGTGGCAGCGGCATCCTCGTTCTCATGAGCATGTGCATGGCCGTGACTATGGTCATGTCCACCATCACCTCCAGTCGCAATCCGCAGCGTCTTGTCCATAGCCACAAAGGTGAGGAAGCCCACCATGATCCCCAAACCCAAGAGGAGGTTCTTGTTCGGCTCGACGAGCACGAAACGAGCATGTTCGGGAGAGTCCTCGCCCAGGAAGATCTCCGGCAGTAGATGGAAGAGGGTATCTCCAAGAAGTCCGCCCACTGCGAATGCGACCATCACCGACAGAGACGACGGGTCGATGTTGGGCGGGCACAGTGCAAGAAGGAAATCTGCAGAAATCAGCAATGCTTTTGCGCGACGAAAGTTGAAACAACATACTTGGAGGCCCGGAAATGTATATAGTCGCCAAGATCGCATTTACAGCCGGGCTGCCAGGGAAGAGCACGGCAAAAATGCGCGATGTGAGACTGGTAGTTGGCGGCTTCGTCGCGAGCTTGTGCTCGTTCAACGCTTGAACAAGAGGACATTGCTAGAAATAGAACGTCAGTATAATTGAATATAGAGTCATTCAATTATAATTGATGATACCTGCAACTGTTCCTCAATCTGCGGGGCGGAGAGGCCCGCAATGGAGATGTCGCTGTGAGTCTTGCCAGGGAGTACATCAGCTGCGGCAAGCAGAGACAAGGCCAGGAGCCCAGCGACAAACGCCAGGGACAGCCTGCGCAGGGAAGAGAAAGAGAATATTCCCAGGGCCATTGCGAAGCAATTCGGCCAGAGGACCATGGCCGCAGTAGCAGCAGTGGGGATGATAAATGTCTCCGTACTCGGAGTTGTCACCCGTACGGAGTTAGTTACCTGTAATAATGACCCTTACTAATTCACCAATGAAAGCGACCAAAGGGCAGCAAACATGCCAAGAGGGCAATGCAAACAGCCACCCCGATAAGAGATAATCTCAATTTTTTATTTAGCCCGCTGCTTGCCCGCAATAGCAGAAATTATTATCTCTTTATTTTCATCTTTTTTTTGCCAACTCTTAGCAAGCGCAGTCAGCATGGGTAGTGTACTGAAGAAGAAGAAGAATCGCGCAAAAGTGCCCAAGATCAAGAAGAAGCGCAAGCTGCTGCGCCATGGGAACAAGAAGATTAATGTGTTGGGCAATGCGCTGATTGCGGAGAATTGGTAAGTTTCCCACCCTTTTTTTTTCTTCTTTTTCTCCGGATCTATACTGATTGTTCAATCAGGGACAAGAATCTGACATTGACTCAAAACTACCGTCGACTTGGTCTCACGGCTCGACTGAATGCTCCTACCGGAGGCGTCGAGAAGCCGAAAGGTGTCGACGCCGCTACTGCAGCGCAGCAGACCTCTGATCCGCTGCACATCACCAGCAGCTCCAAGGCAAGCTTGCATCAGCTGGACCCGAAAGAAGTCCGCGTGGAGCGCGATCCCGAAACGGGCAGGATCTTGCGCGTCATCCGCGACGACGAAGAGGACGACGAAATCGAGATCGCAGGGCGCAAGCGCAAGCGCTCGAATCCGCTGGGCGATCCTCTAACCGAGATCGAGCAGAAGGAAAACTCGAGCAGGCAGAATCAGAAGACCGCTGAGTCGAGTTTCGTCAAGGAGCTGGAGATGCGCGCCGCGCAGGAGGAGGAGGCTGTCAAGAAGCGAAAGCCGCGGCAGCAGAGCCAGCGCGAGCAAGAGTGGATTCAGCGGCTGGTCGAGAAGCACGGCGATAATATCCAGGCGATGGTGCGCGATAGGAAATTAAATCCGTTCCAGCAGAGTGAGGGCGATATTCGAAGGAGAATCCGGATATGGAAGGAGAGGCATGCTGATGCTGCAGGTGCTTGAGTTGAGCTGTATCAGGGCATTCTGCTAGTTGAGATGTTCTTTCATTGCATATAAAACTGTCGCAGGCGAACTGGCGTTTGCAGGGTTGGGTTTATAAAAGTTGATATTTCGGCCGATATAATAGACATGGCTTCTTTTTTTTTTCTTTTTCTTCTTCTTCTTTTTTGTCACTTGTGTTTACTGTTCTAGTCATACTTTATGTTTTTCACTGAATATAGGGCGATATCGGACATCCAGTTCCTGATCCAGTTCCTGATCCGTCATGAGAGCCGACATAGGAGACACCCTCTTCCACGCTAACCGTTCATATTCATGCTCAACTCACATGCTGTAGACAGCACGTGCTCTGGATGGTTGCCTTGTCGCGTCTGTCCACAGGTCGCGTATTTATTTCTGTTGTGCCATCATGTCTCATCTGATACTCTCTTCTCTTACCGCTCACCACCTGCTCTACAAGCTGATGGCACTGCATCCTATGCTCTGCAACTGCAACCTGTTGGAACAGTATCCTTGTCATTGTTTCATCCTTATCATCCTTATCATTGTCGCCATCGTTGTAAAATGATGTACCTGATGAACTCTCTCGTCCTCCTTGCCTTCTGGGCTATCTCTCTGCTCCAGCACGCGTCTGGACAGATTTCCTAGTATGTCAACTCCCAAATATACTCCTCAGAGCCAAATCTCATATCATTCTGGTGACCCTCTCACCAACACCCTGACCTGCAAGAGCGGGGGAAATTACTGTGGTGGACACTCCCTTCAGACCAATACCCTGATGTCCTGCGCGTCAGTGGATGTTTTGGAGGTCTATTCTTGTGATTTGCAGTAAGTTGTCCTGACCTGTTGTTCCTGTCTATTGATATAGTCAAACAATACTGACACTACTATTCAAGACTGTCGCACGTTCTACCTTCTGGATATAAGACCTCGGCGCTGTGTAAGTGGCTGTTTTGACCCGCATGAACCTGCATAATACAGCTTTGCGGATGGCCGAGACAACCCTAAATCAACGACCCAAAGCGTGTAAAGCTGACATGTGCTAATTTATCTGCTATATATAGGCTACCAATCCTCTCCCGATGCTGGCAACGCAGTATGCACGTTCAACGGAACTGCATACGAGTTAGACGGGACTTACTTTCCTCTCCCTCAGTCCTTGCTCTCTGTTCTCAAAGACAGCAGCTCAGCAGAGGAAGAGGAAGATGCATCTCACCAGCAAGGCCCCAGTATATGCGGCAGTTCTGCTGAGGCTGAGACGGGCTATCTTCCCATCCCACTGCCTGCAGTCGATACTGATGACTTTCCTGTGGAAACGGAAACGTCTTTCCCGACTACCACTGCTTCAGCAGTAGAAGCTACTGTCACTACTGAGCAGGCATATCCCAGTTCAACGATGACAGCGATCAATGTGGGTAGCCCCTCACAGCCCAAAACCACAGTTTCTGTCACTCTCTCAACTACCATCACCATCATCATCCTGACCTCCTCACTGCCTCTGAAGTCTGCTACATACATGTATATCTCATCTACTGACATGCAGATCAAGACCGATACTGTGTCTAGTTTACTTCCTTCCTTACTTCATTGTCCTCTTTGCCTACCTATTCCTTCACTGCAGCCGTACACTGCTGCTGCCACTGGGAGCGGGAGTGGGACTAGACCTGTTGGTTCTCCTTCATCGACCATTACTGCCAGCTTTCCGTCATTGAGCAGTGCCATTGTCACTACTAGCAGCAGCAGCTCAAGCTTGAAGGCCACCAGCACTGGTACTGACACTGGCACATCAATGCTTTCTCCCAAGCCCATGACCACAACCACAACCAGCAGCAACAAAGCCATGCATCTCCTGACTCTGAAACCTGCAGAGAACAAGATCACGATCTTTGCTGCTGCCATGGCTGTCTTCCTTGCTGCTGGGTTTGCTCATCTGTGAGTTGAAAAAAGAATCTCCAATTGATCATTCATGCAAGCACAAGCAAGCGCAAGCATGAACACCAAGATGAAACAAAACAAAACCAAATAAAACAACCTGACTGTACCCAAACCAGATAATGAGTTTTGTTTTTCCTTTCCGGTTACAGTTGTTTCTTTTCTTTGTTCTTTCTTGCATGACCGAGTGAATGTGGCATGTTTCGTTGATCTCTTCTCTTTTTCCTGTCTCTTTTTCCTGTCTCTTTTTCCTGTCTCTTTTTCCTGTCTCTTTTTCCTGTCTCTTTTTCCTGTCTCTTTTTCCTGTCTCTTTTTCCTGTCTCTTTTTCCTGTCTCTCCATTTCCCTCATCACTTTTTTTTTGTCCTTCGTACATGTACATGTACATCTTCCTGTTCCTGTTCCTGTTCCTGTTCCTGTTGTCATTCATCACCGAAACAACAACCAAAAGTTTGTTTGTTTTTCTTTTCTTCTTTTTTTCATTTTCTTTTTTATTCATCGGGGTGGGCGGGAAGGGTCCATCACTATCTCTTATCCAGTACCGTATCTCTTATCCAGCACTGTATTTCTTACCCTGTATTTCTCATTTTCATTCTTGTTCTTGTTCTTGTTCTTGTTGTTTCATATTCCTTTTTACTCGCATATATACCTTACTCCTTGTTGCATACTTTACTCACACATGTATGTACATACTGCTGTATTGTTAGTTATGGGCGCAAGACGATCGGGGTGGCTGCTTATTTTGTTATTGTCAGCAGTGGTTACTAGCAGTAGTGATTATTACCAGTAGTGTTAGTGAATGTATGTTTAGTATTGTATTTTTAAGATTATGTTTGTTTTTGTCCTGGTTCCTAGGGAATCAGATCATTGGCGTAAGAGTAATGTCGTGTTTCATTAGAAAAAGTAGGTAAATAAATCAGTTGATCGCTGCATTGAACTTATTTTACTATCATTAGGTTACCTAATAGGAAATATAAGAAAAGAACACGAGATCATGAGCATAAGAGTAATGGCATTTCTCATTAGGGACATAAATCTAGTGATCATCATACAAGACCTGTTTTACATTATTAGGTTTCCTGACGGGACATAAAAATACGAGATCATTACAAGTGTAATGTCATGTTTTCTCTTCATTAGGTAAATCTACTGATCGTACACATGAATCAGGTCGAATCAATCCTCTCGTTATCGTCAGTCAATCCCTCTCGTCATCATTATTATTCTCCACCCATTGAGCCGGCACACTGACGCGATGGACCATGCGAACCCATCGTCGACGCCGCCACTCGCCCATCCCCTGCATTTGCGCGCCGACCGTGCTCTCCTCCCAGTCACGGACTTGGCTGTTTTTCGCCTTGCCCTTGGCTTTCGCCTTCTGCTGGTCGGCCTTGCGAAGAGATGACTCCTTCAGGTCGCCGTAGGCCATCTGGCGGAACTCGTCCTCGTCCATACCTGCAGTCTGAGACCCAGACGGTGCGAGATCCCACACCCATCCGCCAACTTCCTCGTTATTGTTGTTGATGGCAGTGCTGCCGTCTGCGTCGCTGCCGGGAGGAACTTCAAATCCAACGCCTGTGATCATTCGCTCCATCACCCATTCTCGACATTCCAGGTCCAGTTCCCACTTCTTCCCTTTCCACGCCCAGCCCACCGGCGGCTGGACGTCTTCAAAGAACCGACAACCTCGCGGTCGGTCGCCCGCAATCCGCGATGGCGAGAGCGGATCGTATGGTGTCGGTGAGAACAGGACTGTCTCCCACTCGGAAGAAGTCGAGTATGGCGAAAGGGATCGATGTTGCAGCTCGAAGATCTCCACTTCGCGTTCTTCGGGGGACGAATCTAGAGATATATTCGCAATGGACCCCAGAAATGAACCAAGCGAGGAGATAGGTGCAGGTACTGAAGGCTTGGCTTTTCTGGCGGATTTTGGGCTTGTCTGACCAGGTTTCTCGGGTTCCTTGCCCGCTGTCTTACTCAAAAATTCCTGGACGGTTGGATGTCCCGCAATGACAGCAGCATTTCCACCGATCAGGAAGATGAACCGCCAGGGAAGAAGATGTGAGGTTAGAAACAAGGAGGCCGTGATGACAAAGAGGGTCAAAAACAAGGTCGAGGAAAGTCTCTCATCTGAGAAATTGGCCGCAGGCCACAGGAGGGCAACCAGGGCGTCATGTAGATTCGCAAAGTCGGCCATGGAATTCTGAAGATCTCGCATATTGCGGAAGAAATCCTTGGACGTCTCACTGGCTGGTTTGATGTCCCGCGCAGGGGCCAGAGCGGGCCCTTGATAAGAATAATAAGGAGTGGTCCCAGACGTGGAATTCGATGGTGGAGGGGGATGGCGCGTCAGGAACGCTGGCACCATGATGAACAGCAGTATCGTTGCCAGCGGGACGACCGGCAGAAGATAAGGATTCAGACAGACAAAAGAATAGACTGCTAGGAATGAGAGAGTCTGGGTTGGAGATCTCCAGGAAAAGAGGTGAATCAGGTGGTTCTGAAAGACAAAAGCGATGCCAATGCTAAGTATCCGATCAGTTGACTGTTCTGAAGAGATCTCATCAATTTCATCAATCATCAACCAACTTACCGTGCATTGAACCGCCGGAAATTGTTTGCCATCAGCGGAACACTGAATGGCGGCCGGCTGACACGCTTGGGTGAACGCTTGTCTGCTGGCTGCTCCTCATAGTCGTCAACCTCGTCCGCAGGAATGACCTGCTGGAGTAGTCTAGTAGACGAATTAGTCCGAGGCGTTCCAACAAATTGTGAGAATACAAAGCATACTTGGCAACAAGCCGGTCTTGCAGAGATAGTCTATCGCTTCCGCGCCGGTCAGCACTGCCATCGTGGGCGCCATCTGTGTGTTCAGCAGGAAGCTTTGTCTCTGGCTTTGTTTCCGGCTTCTCTTTCGTTCTGTCTGATTTGGAGGACGACGCCTCGGGGGAGACCACCGGAATGGGCTCGTCACGGTTGGAAAAGGCATCCACCGTGTACTCATCCATGATGACGCATCAGACAATTTCCACAAGATTATCCAGCATTTCCTGTTGGCGAGCTAGGCATGTCGACCACGCGACGCTGGCGGAGCTTCAACAGCCGTCCTTGCATGTGCTTGCCGCCGAGGATGTGGAGAGCCGGGGTTGCGGGCCACAGCACTACGTCAGGCGGAATCCACCAACGATTTATGTGCTGGAGTCGTCTTTCCGGAGTAGTCTCCAATATACCTAGGATAATGATGAACTGATTGAGAAAGGGACAAACAAAAGAACAAACTAAGACTCATACTTCGTAGGGTGTCCAGCAGCAAGTGCTGCGATGGCTGAGCTAAGCTATCACATGGCCCGCCAACTTGCGCTAGTCTGCATTGGTTATAGACTCCAGCCACAGCCGCACAGCCGTTTGGCCTCGACGCCTCAGGCATAAAATTACCTCAGACAGAACAACCAGAAAGAACATTGGAAGAGGATAAAAAAGACTCTGACATGGCAATAATGCTCTTCACTATCCTCTAGTCAAGTTCTGGAACCCAGCATCTACCTAGTTCGCCTAACTGCCACGTGAATTCAAGAAGCAGGTCCCTTAGTGAACAGCCATAATTTTCCCACTGTATATTGGAGCGAAGTCGTGACTCCTATACCAGCTTATATAATCAGACTATCACCACCTTCAGAACGTGCATATATCTTGTCCCTGGTGAGGAGAAATTGAGAAGATAGCTGCTCGAAAAGGGTTTCAGAAGGCTCCACACCGTCAACTCCATTACGGATTGAAGGAGGGAGATGTGGAAGAGTAAACGTAAGCGGCTGATGATTGGAAACCAATACCCTGGAACAAGAGGCCTGAGCACGGAATGGTGTTTGCCTCGGGTGGTACGAAGCTTTCAGTCAGGAGTCTCAGGACAGTAATTGGACGTAACATGGAAACTCTTCTCCAAAACACCACTCATGAGAGGACTACATCCCTACATATAGAACAGTCAAGGGCACATCGCCAGCTGTAGATAGCTAGCTGCTTACCCACTAGGTACTCTTTGCGGGTGTAATATACAAATAATCCCACCTCATCCCTCCTTCCTAAGGCTGAGGGAGGTCTGTGAATTGAGGGTATACAGGCCTCTAGCAAAAATGATTTGTCGATGATGGAATTATGACATACATTCCAGGTACCTAGGTCGACTAAGACGCAAACTGCGATGTGATAGGGTCCTTGGTTTGGGGGGAAATTCTAGACTTCCTTTATGCTATTGAAATTCATAGAATGCAGTAGTTACTCCGCAGGCGAGGTAGCTTAGCTAATACAAGAAGCAGGAATAGAGTTGCGGGCGGCACGGGACTGGCACCTGACAGTTTGCAGGGTTTGCAACTGCAGCGGGCAGCGGGAGCGATCCAGGGGCATGCAGCTAGCAGGCGAAGAGAGAGAGAAAGACGGGGCTGCGATAAGTACTCCGTACTAACGACCAGACTAGAGCCCCGTCAACAAATCTGTCAATTTTCAAATCCCTATTCTGGCTGCTGTTTCTGCTATCTCTCCCCCAGGGATATCAATCTTTTTATCTTTTTTTCATACTGGTTTCTCCCGCTTCCCACCTGTTTGCAGGTGTTTCGAAACAGAGGTACTTACGCGCGACGTCTCCTGTCGCAGTCTCCCCTAGCTGCTGCTAGCCTGGTGCTGGGTTTCCCGAACGACCACCCCAAGCTGCAAGCGGCGCCATCCTGCAGAAATTGGCCTCCTCATCACGACTGCCATCAATTTCCGCCTATCTTCGAAGCTGCATCCGTTCCCCCGTGACGTATATTGTCATCGTCGGTCGCATCTTCCCACCCCGGACGGTCCTGCACGACGGTCGACCTTTTCTCCCCCGCGATGGACAGGTAGCCACGGTGGAGGTCGCGACATTGTTGACCCAGTCTCTTGCCAGAGACAACCCGACGGCTACGCTCTTGGATGCCATTTCGCCCATTGGTGCTTGAGTTCGGAGAAGGGAGGCCGGTCCGTGCCATTCGAGATCACGTTGTTGTCTGTGGATCATGCCTGCCAAGGTGACCTCTCAGCCAACGGTTGGGACTGCACAGTCAAGGATGGCCAGTTCAAGGACATCCAATTCCTCTCGCAACACCGATTCCAGCTCAGGAGGTAAGGGGAATGCTGCAGGGAAATGTAGCGCGGGGATATGGCTAACCCATCTGGATCATATAGAGATTTCCACCCGTAGAAGGTTACAGAAGGCGGCATCAACTATCGGAAATGCAGACAGCCCGTCCTCGAGGACTCCGTCGATCCCACGAAGCGGAACAGAGCCGCGTTCCAGTATGATGGGAAGACGGAGACAGTCGATTCGCGACCAGAAGGCACCGGGTCCTGGAATGTCAGAAGCCTCTTCCAAGCGGTATCTACCATGGCTACCATGTGGAGACCAGTTCGATGTTCTGTGACAGTCAATGATGCTAACGTCCTGATTTTGAATTTGTTTAGTACCCGATCAGGATCTCTGCACTCCGGAAGCTCTTCCATTGACACCACGAACGACTCGACACGGAATCATTCCATCAGCAGCACCAATTCCCGCATCAGCTTAGGAACCTCGAACGTCGGTAACTCGACCAAGTATGAAGTCAACCAGACTCCTCCAGAGGGCTCTGACTTCTTGGCACCGATTAACTTTGACGATTTCCACAACAGCATCATGGACGAGCCGAGTTTGAACAATTTTCCCATGCCGGGCCACGGAGGTGCTGGATACGATAACAAGTCCAATACCTCTTGGTCCAAGAATGAGGGAAATGCTACTGTCCGGCCAGCCAGGTCAGGTTCCCTTCGCCGCCAAAGCGAGGTAGGCCGTTTGACCGGCCAGGCCTCGTCGAATTCGACATCAATGCCGCCGCCTGCTGCACCTGCGTCTCGAACTCGTCACCAGAGTCAGATCTCTGCCCCATCATCCACGTCTGTTGCATCTCGCCCACCTAGGAAATCCGTCGGGCCTGGGACCTTGGCCTTGGATGGTACTATTACTACTACTGACACGGCGTCGAGAAGACGGACGAGCATCTCGATGAAAAAGGCGAGCTCGGACAATTGCAAGGCAGATCAAGGGAGCGCTTCCCTTCGCCTCCGTTCACAAAATCAGGAACCGACCCGCACCGATGATTCGAAGTTGCCTGTTAATTCTCGCTCCCTCAAAGCGAAGTCGCTTCAACCGCTGTCCAGGGAGCCTCAGGAGAATCTTTTGGCGCCGTCGGGTGGGCATGAGCATTCGAGATCGTCTTCAACCAATGCCGTGCGCACTCCTGTCAAGAATGCAGCCGGTGCAGCCACGACACCGTCGTCCGTGGCCAAGCGAATGTCCATAGTGCCCCATGCCACCGGCCTGGGTGCCCGAACCATCAGCCCCACTGATGCACGAAGGCTGAAACGCATGTCTACGATGCCTGCGGCGCCGCCCATGCCGAATACGCCTCCCACTCAGTCGCAGCTCGATGTCTCACGGCCACGATCGTCAGCTCAGTCGCCCTCCATGATTCCGCGGAAGAGTGTCACGCCGTCCTCGTCGAGGACGACTCCGGATCCAAATCGCAAATCCTACAGCTCGGGTATTTCACTCTCGTCCAACACCAGCTATAACTCGGCTCGTAACTCTGGTGGTTCGTTGCAACCGAGACTCTCC
The DNA here is from genome assembly GCF_041956645.1 of Rasamsonia byssochlamydoides. Taxonomy (NCBI): domain Eukaryota; kingdom Fungi; phylum Ascomycota; class Eurotiomycetes; order Eurotiales; family Trichocomaceae; genus Rasamsonia; species Rasamsonia byssochlamydoides. The sequence continues at coordinate 371,818 of NW_027192398.1, read as the reverse complement.
CAGACTTTCTCCTCTTCCCGACTGCCAACCCCGAAACCGCGACTGGAGAATATAGGGGTTTCAGAGGAAGAAGTCCCTCCAGTTCCTGCTATACCCAAAGCCTACGAATCTCCTAAGACGGACCTCGACTTGTTAACGCCTCCAACCGCTCGTAAATCCAGCTTCCAGTCGGACGTCGGAAGACTTAGCGACGACTCACGGCGCGATTCTGACTCCAGCGGGCAGGCGGCGACTATCAACTCAGCTCAAGACGACACCACACCTACAGTAGCACCTCGTCTCCGAGGATCGAAGACTCCCGATGCCAAGACAGGCCGGCAGGCTGCCAGTCTGGGCAAGAAAAACCTTCAGCCCTTGAAACTGCCGCCATTGAACCTGCTGCCTCTGAGCACGCCGATGGCTGCGAAAATTGACGCATTGAAGGACGGGAATGCTCCTGAAGATGTCCGAGCTTCATCGCCAACGCTGCGCCATATGGTACCAAAGACACCAAGCACTCCATTGACCGCCTCCAAGGCTTCCTTTTTCTCTAGTAATGGCGACGATCCAGAGACACAACCGATTCCCTTTCCCCGCAGCAGCACGTCTCATTTCTTGGTCAGCGCCAGTTCTTCGAGCTATAGAGCGCCGAGTAGCTCGAGTGCGATTGTGCCGTTGGAAATGCCGACGGCGAATCGAAACATGTCTCCTTATATATCCTCTTCCCTGCCCAAGGCGAATGACGATTATAGTTTCATGCCGCACAAGACCAGCGGAGAGTATTCCCGTGGCTCACTACAGCTGGCGAAATTGACCGGCCCTCGGCCTCAGACGCAGGCTTCTGCGTTGTCTTCGAACACCGAAGCGGGGAGTCGGATGTCTAGCCCCCCTGATCTGGAAAAGAATGGTTCGTCTTTCAAGAATAAACTTATGAAACACAGCAGCTCCAAATCGTTGCTGTCGTCGGATAACGAGAGCAATTCAGCCAAGTACGATAATATGCCACCCCCTCGACTTCCGGCATCTGCCACGTGGAATAATGGTCTTTCGTCTGTAGCAGGAAGCACAAGTCCAACCTTGAAACCTGCGCATCTTGAAGCCCGGCGCCAGTCTTCCATATCCAGCTGCACCAATGGAGCGAAACAGCCCAGCGTGAGCAGCGAGCAGAGCCTGGCGCCAGCCCAGAGTCCTTCCACTGAGTCTGGCGGCGACACGGAAACCACCCACACTCGTTCCGCTTCCTCCATCTTGTCACCTGTTCATAAGATTATCAGTTCTGCCAAGGCCAATGTGAGCGCCAAACCGCGCCCACCCGACCCCAATGTGGACCCAGATCAGTGGGCAGCGGATGAGGAGATGAGAAGGCTCGGCAGCAAACGAAAGGACTTCGAGGCCGCTGCAAGGGAACTTGACGAATTGCGCCGCAGGGCCAGTCCGAAGGAGCGTGTCAGCCCGGCACAAGCACTGAAGATGGCCAATCTCAATATTTTCGAGCGAGGCGAAATCATCGATTTCAAGGACATCTACTTCTGCGGTACCCAGAAGGCCAAGAAGCATGTGGGCGATCTAAAAGCACAATCCATGAACTTTGGATACGATGATGAACGTGGTGATTACCAAATCGTGATTGGCGACCACCTGGCCTACCGATACGAAATCGTCGACGTGCTGGGCAAAGGAAGCTTTGGTCAGGTCGTCCGATGTGTTGACCACAAGACGGGAGCTCTGGTGGCGGTCAAAATTATTCGCAACAAGAAGAGATTCCACCAGCAAGCTTTGGTCGAGGTCAACATTCTCCAGAAACTGAAGGAATGGGTAAGTTGGCCATCATATTAATACATCAATTGGATACAAGACTAAAAGAGAACCCTCAGGATCCCCACCGGCGGCACAGCGTAGTCAAGTTTACACAAAGTTTCTATTTCCGAGGACATCTTTGCATCGCGACCGAACTGCTTGGCATGAACCTGTACGAGTTCATCAAGGCGCATGACTTCAAAGGTTTCTCCTTGAAGCTCATCCGTCAATTCACCAAGCAACTCCTGAGCACGCTCGTCCTTCTGTATAACAAGAAGGTCATCCACTGTGATTTGAAGCCTGAGAACATCCTGCTCGTGCACCCGCTGCGTTCGGACATAAGGGTGATCGACTTTGGATCCAGCTGCTTCGAGCACGAGAAAGTCTACACATACATTCAGAGTCGATTCTACCGTTCTCCCGAGGTGATACTGGGCATGTCATATGGGATGCCGATCGACATGTGGAGTCTGGGCTGTATCTTGGCCGAGCTGTATACCGGATATCCAATCTTCCCTGGAGAGAACGAACAGGAGCAACTGGCGTGTATTATGGAGGTCTTTGGTCCGCCAGAGAAGCATCTGATCGACAAGAGTACCCGAAGGAAGCTGTTTTTTGACTCGATGGGCAAACCTCGGGTGACCGTGTCCTCGAAGGGCCGACGGCGCCGGCCCAGCTCGAAGGATCTCAGGCAGGTCCTCAAATGCGATGATGAGGCATTCGTCGACTTTGTCGCTCGCTGCCTGCGGTGGGACCCGGCGCGTCGACTCAACCCGAACGAGGCATTGAACCATGAATTCATCACGGGGGTGAAACCCTCCTCCAGTCGGTCTCGACCGGGCAGCGCCAACACCAGTACTCCGTTGAAACGGTTGAACCCGGGGACCGCTCCTTCAGCGCCAAGGCCTCTCCCAGAGCCTCCTGGCACGAGTTACAAGAACGGCGCCGTCGTCAAGAACAGAGATGCATCGAACAGCTCTCCCTCGAAAACGTCGTCGGCGCCTCGGCGCCATTCGACCATCAACGGCTTGCAACCCGCGGCTGGTAAGCGGGTATCCAACAGCGGCAGTTATTCAAATTCCTCATTGCCGAGAGTCGCCCAGAGGAGCGTGAGCGGAAAGCCCGACCTCGCGGCGGCCGCGGCAGCGACGAGCTTGGTGAGTAGATATCTGTCCTGTCTTGTTGATTTTGATTTGCTGACTGCCGGTCAGAAGACGAGATAGTACGGTGATGTATAATCTTACCTGGTATACTATTTAATAATCCATCTCTTTCGCTTCTTATCTTCCTTCTCTGCCATCATTACGCAGCATAGAAATGGTTGGAATGCTGGTGTTTCCGTTTTGCATGTCACGGTTTAGTTGACAGCATTCATTGATCCATTCATCAAACCGAAATGGTTTCAGGGGGAGACAGTCATCGTCGTCGTCATATACCCCTTGACCATCTGCATGCCTGCCTTTAAAATGAACCTGCCTTCACATGAATGACTGATTCATTTCCTTGTTCGTTTCTGCATTGACGTTTATGACTTGGGGTTTGTCTGGTTGTCTGGTTGTCTGGATCTGACTTGACTTGACTCCTGTACGTTTTGTGTCATGTATTGCGGCCGTTGTGTATGTATGCATGTACGTATGTATCTACTGTCTTTGTTTTTCATTCCTGTTGACTTTTGCTGTTGCTGTTGCTGACTCTGACTCTGGCTTGGCTTGGCTTGTAATAACTCGGACCCATCCCAGCGGGATGCGCATATTGCATTCATTCGTTTGAACACTTTGTTTTCTTTTTGGAAAAGGGCAAGGAAGAGGTTGTATGTATGTACATACCTTGTGGGAGCTGTGGTGGATGTTGACGGACGTGACGACACGTCCTGGAACTGGAGGCAGGAAGGCAGGAATTTATAAAGTCGACGATGTTATAAATACATAGGTCACTGGCAGATGTCTATACATATCTAATGAGTTGGCATGCCGCATGCGATTACTGAGGAATCCGTATTCATAAACTATATTCTTAAACTAAAAAGAAATAGGAGAATTAGATAAATTTCTTAGATGGTTTTTTGGCTATTTGCTGATCATCTATCTATACTAGACTTTCTCTCTCTTTCTCTTCCTCTTTCCATTTTTTTTTCTTTTTTCTTTTTTCTTTTCTTTTACTTTCTTTCTTTTTTTCTTTAAAAAAAAATCACGCCAATTCTTTTAGTCATCCGACAAATTAACCGACTTTTAAAGAAAGAGGTGGTCAATCTATAATTTAATTCAAAGTTCAACGGCCTTTTAGGCTGAGTTACAATTAATTACCCCTGCCGAGGCTGGCCCGATCCGATCCGTTCGGGATACCTGGCCTCTCCACAGCATCTCCACACCTATCACATTATCGCCGCTGCTGTTGCTGCTATTATGATTCCCTCTTTTCTTGTCAAATTCGATCTTTTCAATTCTTCAGAGACGTGCTCAATTCTGGCAATTTCTTTTTTCCGTAATTGATCAGATTCCATGTCTTCATGACCGGCGTGCAGTGAGACCAGTCGCAATGAACGGGTTTGGGGCCCATGGCCTCGACGAGGATGCCTTTGGGGAGAAGAGGAGTCTTACCGCGGGGTTGAAGACGTTTGATGCGTTCCGTATGTCATTCACTCTGCAGATTCATTGCGATTGAATTTCAACTGACCTGACGGCTTCGCCAGCGAAAACAAAACCAAGCTACATCTCGCCGACCCGGCGCGGCGGACAATGGACGGTCGTCATCCTCATCATCTGCACGATCCTGACCATCTCCGAGCTGCGGGCCTGGCTCCGCGGCACCGAGAACCAGCACTTCAGCGTCGAGAAGGGCGTGTCGCGCGAGCTGCAGCTCAACCTGGACATTGTCGTGCGCATGGAATGCAACGACCTGCGCGTCAACGTCCAGGACGCGGCGGGAGACCGCATCCTGGCGGGAGAGATGCTCCGCAAGGAACCTACGAGCTGGCAGCTGTGGATGGACAAGGTCAATCGCGAGATCGCTGCGGGGGTCCATGAGTATCAGACCCTCAACGAGGAGGATACTAGGAGGCTGCTGGCCCAGGAGGAGGACGTGCATGTGCGCCATGTCCTGGGTGAGGTGCGCCGCAATCCGCGCAGGAAATTCCCCCGAGGGCCGGCCCTGCGGAGAGGTGACGCTGTCGACTCGTGTCGGATATATGGCAGCCTCGAGGGGAACAAGGTGCAGGGGGATTTCCACATCACGGCACGGGGGCATGGATACCAGGATTTGGGCGCTCATCTCGATCATAAGGGTAGGTCCCCATCTTATCCTCTTAGAAGCACATGATGCAGTACTTTAAACTGACGACGACAGCATTCAACTTCTCGCACATGATCACCGAACTCTCCTTCGGACCACACTACCCATCCTTACTCAACCCGCTCGACAAAACCATCTCGACCACCGACACCCACTACTACAAATACCAGTACTTCCTCAACATCGTGCCGACGATCTACTCGAAGGGCAACCCAGGAGTCGTCGACAAATACGTCACAGCAACAGCCGCCACAGACCTGACGACAATGAAGAAGAAGCCCAAAAACACCATCTTCACGAACCAGTACTCCGCCACGAGCCAGTCGCATCCCATCCCCGAGAACCCGTACAACGTGCCTGGCATCTTCTTCAAGTATAATATCGAGCCTATCTTGCTGATTGTCAGCGAGGAGCGGGGCAGTTTCCTGGCGCTGCTGGTGCGGCTCGTCAATGTCATCTCGGGCGTCCTCGTCACGGGCGGATGGCTCTTCCAGTTGAGTGGGTGGGCGGTCGAAGTGCTGAATCGGCGACGTGGGCGCGGACGGAAGTCTGAGGGGGTGTTGAATGGGAGGTCGGGGTTGGAGGATGATGAATGAATAAAAAACAAAAAAAATATTTAAAAATGTTAAAAAAATATAAAGCAAAGAAAAACTCATACTGATGTTGTTGTCACCATAGGTATTGCTTTCCATGTTTTTATTTAGGTTCTATGTATCGCATGGATGGGAGTTAGAGCAGGTGTTTGTCTGTTTTTATTCTTCATTATTTTTTATTTGCTTTTTGGGAGTGTTGTTCTACGGACACAATTGTCTGTCTATCCATATATCCATCCATCCATCCATCCATCCATCCATCTAGCGTTGAATGGTTTGGAGAGAGAGAGAGAGAGAGCAAATGTGATACCTGCTATCTACCTGTCTTTCTGTTATATCCATCTGTCTGTCTGTCTCTCTGTTATATACCTGGGTATTTATCTGCCGCTTTACTGCCACCCGGCTCTCCCTCTGCTGCCTCTTGCTTCCCGTTCAGGACTTTCCCGATTCCCTACGGATTTTCCCGATTTCCTATGGTAGGATGGCAAATTCCCTGGATGATATTATTACGGGAAGGGATTTTTCCTTTAGATTTAAGAGGGAAAGGATTACTAAGGCTATAATTATATCTTCGTATGATTATGGTAGGTATTATTATATCTTCTTCCGGCTTTAAGCAGTCATGCTCCATATCCATATATAGGACAAGGGAAGACCTCTTTAAACTGTCTTATTATGAAGTATTTATAGAGATAGGTAAAAGTCGAATCTTTATTCTTAAGTTGAACCTCTTTATATATAATTCTGGATTTGAAATTAATACTTATTTTTTTTTAAGAAAAAAAAAGATTACTTCCTCCTATTCTTTTTTTTTTCCTTCCCCTGGTCTGAATAACGGATTTATTTTGCCTGTACCATAGCTGATCACACTACCCCCAACTGTCTGCATGCAGCTCTTCGTTCATCTTTCAAAAGATTGTTACTCTGTAAGTACTGCGCCGCAAAATCAGTCTCATGCAATTGGGGCACTCTTTCCAACTGCAAGCATCTTTTGAAAAAAAAAAAAAAGCAAGAGCGCATGCGCATGAATGGACAATCCCGTCCACATATAATATTCTAACTGCTACACTCATGAAATCCCTAACCTAACGCAGTCCCGTCCATTCAACAGTACTCGCACGAATTCATATATCATACTCATTAGAATACAAGACAAGAAGGAAACTGAAAACTACACCTCGAATATCTCCCCCATCCCAACGCCCGCCCCCTCCGCGCCAGCCCGGCTGTCGACCAGGTCCAACCGCCATCCTTTCCAGTCGCGCAGCTTGCGCTTGACTTCGCGCACCCATTCGACTCGTTTCCGCGCCTCTTCCTCGGCTTGCGCCCGCGCAAACGCCTCTTCGTCGAAGTCGTCGTCTCCGTTGTCTGACGATAGCAGCTCGAGGCTGCCCCGTGTTGCGGGCGGGTGTTGGGACGGGCGACGTTCCCCCCAGTTGCTGGACCCGCCGGTAAACGCGGCGAGGCCGCTGCTGATGACAGTCGCCAAGGACGAGTGCTGCTGCTGAGGTCGACTGGAGAGGACACTGCGTCGGCGGGAGTGGCTTGGGGCGCCCCCGATCAGATCCACCTCGTCGAAGGCGTTGCCCGGGCTGGTCGCTGATTCCCGCTGTGCGCCGTCCTCTTCGCCCTGCAGTTCTTTCCTCTTTTCCTTCCAGACGCCCCGGCGCAGGTCAAAGATCTCCCCCTCGAGTTCGCGAATCCTCCGCTCCAGACGCGCGCGCTCTTCGTCTTCCAGTTCGTCGAGTTCGCCATCATCGCCTCCCACGGCCTCCCGTTTCCTGGCTCGCTCCCGCTCTTCCTTCAGACGGAGATTCTCGTTCTCGACGTTGATCAGCTTCTTCTTCAGAACCGCCACCTCCTTCTCTAGCTTCTCGCTGTCCCGTAACCGCGACTGGTGTCGAGCCTCTGACTCCTTGTGCAGGTTGCCCAGAGCCTGGAGCTTCTTCTCCAACGTGTCGACCTTCTTCTCTGCTGCTGATTTGGCCTGCTGTAATTCCTCGATTTCCCTCCTCAGGTTTTTAATCAGGGTCTCTGTAGAAGTCTTGTCCACCACTTCTTTCATCGCCTTTTCTGTAACGCGCGAAAGAGCTTGTTTCGTATCCGCGAGCTCGCGCTGTGTCTTTTCCAGAGCACTCTCACTCTGCGCAAGCTTGTCCTCAAGAGCGCTTATCCGGGTTTGATAGGCACTGCTCGAATTCGACTCGGACTGGACCTGTGCCCGTAGATTAGAGATTTCGAGCTCCATTGCCTCGATGGTAGCGGACTTGGACTCGAGTTGCTGCATGAGGTCTGACGGGGGTGATTCGGAGGTGCCAGCTACGGAGACACTGGCCGTATTGCGATGAGTCTTTGACTGTAGAAGCGAGTTTTGCCGTTGCAAGGAGGTGATTTCGGCTTTCTAAGTCAATTCAATTAGCATGTTTTCCACCAGTGTATGGCAAATAACGTAGCTCACCAGCTTCTCAATCTCTGCAACCTGCTTCTCCGCCTTCTCCAACCGATCCTTGAGTTCCACCACCTCCACACCGGCTTCTCGGAGGTCCTCAAGCTGCTCTTCGGACTTCATCCGCCGCGAATTAGCGTCCTCGAGTTCCCTCTCCAGTCGCTTATTCTCCTTCTCAAGCTCTTCTATCCGCGCAGACTGTTTGCGAAACACTTCGTGAACGTGCTCCCCGTCGGGCGACAAGGGCGGGAGCGGCGGAGACTTCAAACTTGCTGCGAGCGAGGACGCTGCCGTCGCGCCCTGAGAGATGGATGATTGCCGGAAGGAAGACGATCGCATCTTAGACTGGACGGATAGCGACGGTTGGCGGCCATGCGCGCCCCGTGATGGAAGCTCCTTCACGTCGTTGGTCGCTGCGTCTGGCCCGGGGGAGGTTGGCGCTGCCGGCATCGGTTCGGTAGCGGACTCATCTTGCTTTTCGGATTGTTGCTCCTCTCGATTTTCTGGTTGTTGCTCCTCTGGCTTTTCTGGCTCTTCTGGTTTCTCCTTCTCTTGCTCCACCGGTTCGCCCTCAGCTTTCTCATCCGGCTCCTTCGAGGTTGCTGGTTCCGCGGGGACGGTGTCATCCTTGCTGGCTTCTCCAGCAGCGGCAGCTTTTTTGCCCGCTTTTTTCGCTTTTTGCTTCTGGAGCTGCGCGACCTGTCGTCGTTAGTTAGTACTTAGTCTGTACCTTGCAAGAAACGCAGTTGATCAGGTATGCGGCCATGCTCACCCTCTTTTTGGCGGCAGCGAGCTTCTCAGCCTTCAGCCTCTCCTCGTCGTCCGCCATGATGAAGAATGACCTGGAAACGGTATGCGAAATAAAGCAGAGGGAAAGAGGCCAAATTAAGAGCCGCAACGCATGCAGTCTCCAGATGTAAATGACTGGAGCTGTCGGGCTGGTGGACTCGGCGGGGAGAAGCGGAAGGACACCTTGCGGCAGTGCACGGACCACCCATAAACAAGAGCATGTGGCAGGTAATTGCGTCAGATCAGTAAATAGATTGCAATGTAGATATTCTTTCATCACTTAATAGTACTTATCAATCGCACTACATCGTCCTAATATCCTACTATATTTACACAGTATTTATGTGTGCTCAACTATCAAACAGACAGGCATGAAGCTATCGTCAAGTCGCGTATGTGAAATACTATCAGCATGTAGGTAGGCATGTACTCTATCTCTAGCCTGTGTTGCATTCTAGGGTGGTTGCCCCATCTAGTTGTATGCTTCTGCATGCCATGTCCTGATAGAATGGTGTTCGTCACAGCGAAGCAAGAACCGCGTCGGCGCCAGAGTTCTGCACACAAACATCCATCAGCCATTTGTCAAACACTGGGCCGAAATCGCAACAACGTACCTTAACAACACCCCTCTCAGTCTCAATCTGAGCATATGTGACCTTTCCGTGATCCACAATAATGGCATAGCGACCCGTGCGGCCCGTCTTAGGATCCGCCCAGCCAATGCTCTTGGAGAACTTGGCATCGGGGTCGGAAAGGAACAGCTTGCCGTCCAGTTAGAAAACACATACTATGACAAGCCCTAGAAAATGGGAGTAAGCTTACAATAGAGTTATCCTTGATGTTGTTTGCCTTCCCCCATGCGCTCATGACAAAGGGATCGTTGAAGGCAAGCACGGCGACAATGTCGACCCCCTTCTCTTTCAGCTTGGGGAGGTTCTGGATGTAGCCCGGCAGGTGGCTCACGGAGCAGGTGGGTGTGAAGGCGCCTGTAGATCAAAAAAAATCAGTCCGAGGTCTGCCAAAGAAAGTGGCAAGATTGACAGCACTGACCAGGCACGGAAAAGAGGACGACCTTCTTGTCAGCCCACTCCTGAGAAGCATTGTAGGGGACGGGAATCCCGCAGGCGGTGATGTCGCCCTTCTCCTCTGTGTAGGGGATGTACCTGTCAGGACGTGCGATCAGCAAGTATTTTCTACCGATTTGATGACCCAGCTGCATGTAGTACATGCAGCTAGCCTCGTCGCAGAGATGACGATATACTACTCACTGGAAAACGACGTCACTGGGGAAGTTGTCCCCGGGCTTGAGTGTAGTCATTTTGCCGAGAAATGATTTGGATATACAATTCAAATTGGAATGAAGATGAAGGTAAGGATCGATGGTAGAGGTGGAATTGATTGATGGATTGTTGATAAGGCGGGGATGCGGGGGAAGCCGATGACGGGAATCAGCCGCCTTCCCGCGCGGGGCGGAGCGGCGTCATCTTAGAGCGGATGACCTAATCGGTTATAATTATCAGTAACTATCATTTATTCTCTTATTAATCTTGATTTTAGTGTCAATGGTCCCTACATCAGTCAATGAATCAGTCAAGGATCCAATAATATACAAACGACTACTAGATTATGTACTGTACTAGGCAGTCAGGGTCCTGATGAGGCTAACGCGGGGCGGAAGCATCGCTCACTAAATCACTAATACTATAAAACATTAAAATCAGCTTTTATGTACTGTCACGTGATAAGCGGATTCCACATACGTGATTGGTCAAAACTGCTTTAGTCAGCAAGTTGTGACAAATTTACGTAAGCATGGCACCCCATCAAAAAATTTGTCTCCTGCAGCCTGCAACCCATGAAGCCTATAGAGCCCTTGCGTGAAGCCTAAGGAGCCCCCGTGAAGCCTATGGATAGCCTATAGTGAAGCCTAGAGCCTATATTAAAATACTATGCTAAATTTTTACCCTTTTAGGCTCTATAAAGCCTTACGTTTTAGGCTTGCGGAGGGCCGAAGGTCCGAAGCATCTAGGGGTATGAAGCCTATAAGAAACCCCTATAAAGCCTATAGTAGGTTTTTACTTATAAAAATTTTATAGTCACCTGACTCTTTCAGGCCGCCCGAGCGGAGCGAGGGGTTCAAGGCTTGTGTCCTAAATATGTAGATAGCTGCTAGATAGCGGTTAGATATCGAGATAAATACCTGCTACTGGCGTGTGTGATGAGCATTCTCCACACGCACGTATATTAGCCATAGCGAGTAAGCTTCCTTGGCTGAGCATCCGTACTACCAACACTACCTGTAAAAATAAAGGAAATATAGTTTGATATCTGATTTAGGTATATTAATGACTCCGGGACAAGCTATTCTTCATCTTCTTCTTTCCTCTCTTCTTTCCCTTATTCGCGAATGGGAGGTTTCGTGGAAGCGGTATGTTGAGATGGGGGTTATCGGGGGTGAAAAGATGATGTTCTTTTTGCAGCACTATTAAAGATGGTAGAAGTTATATCCATGGATATGACCAGATGATCCAAACGCAAAGTATGAGTGTGTATTTATTGACTATAAGATCAGTACACGTCTTATGCAAGACGATAGCAGTAATCAACACAAGTGCAACAGACTAATCAACATGTAAGAAAGGTTGTTATATGCTATAACATCATCCATGGTATATCTCAAAACCAAGCTCGTCTGGGACAAAAAAAAAAGAAGGTTACCTAGGCGACTATGCGATAGGGTTCAAAGTCGGTCCAGCAAGGAGGTCTTCCAGGACAGTGACATCTTCCACATTCTCGAGGTTCAAGACCAGCGACTCAATTTCGTCTCTCCTCTTATCCTCAATCAGACCCTGCGTGAACCGCCTCCACTTTTCGAGGATCTCCTCGTTGGTCAATGCCGGGTTGACTCCCCTCGGCGCCTGCAGTACTTGCGTCAACGTCGGCTGCCCGTCAAAGGTGATGGTTACCCGCTGCGCATAGCCCGGATCAAGCTCCGGCGTGTGAACACACTCAGTCTTGTCGATCAGCTCCCACAGGCAGTCCCGATCCAACAGGCTGTTGCGGAATTCCGACGGCAGCACCTGGCCGTCGACAAGCTGGACGGCCGCAATATAGGCGGCGCTCATCTGGGCCCCCGTCGCCGTCAGGGGCCGCTTGGCCTTCCAGCCTCCATGCTTGAACGCAGCCTCGGACATCTCGATTTTGATGCTGGTGATGCTTTTCAGGTCCCGCAACTGCTCTGGATACTTCTTCTGCAACTCGCGGATGCAGTCGATGGTGCAGTGCGTCCCGGCCATGGAGGCGTAGGGCTTGACCCGGATCGTCTGCAGCTGCCACTTCTCGCCCAGCCCCTTGGTCACCTCCTCCGTCCGATACGGAGGGTCCATCCCAGATCCCTGTCCGAAAACAGCCAAGAACCCCCCGTAGGGTTCTTCAAATACGCGTTTGATCCCGACATAGTTGCCCTTCGCCATCAATGCCGCAAAGAGCCCGTTCCGAGCGGCAAACCCGTGCTGCATGCGCTTGACGTCGCTCCCGAACTGCGCAGACATGAGCCCACACGCTTGGGTGCAGGCGATGCCCAACGCGTCTTCGATGGCATTGTCGGAGAGATTCAGCAGCTTGCTGACGGAGGCGGCCGCGGCGGCGTGGCCAAAGACGACGCCGGAATGCCATCCTCTGGAGAGCATGTGTCCGCCATACAGCCCCAACCCGACTCGCGGTCCAGTCTCATAGCCAACGATCGTGGCGAGCAGAAAAGATGTTCCGTCGACCGTCATCTTTGCTGACTCTGATGTCTGCTTCGCAGCGGCAAACAGGGCAGGGAGCAAGATGGAGTTGGAATGCAGGGGCGCCTCAGAGTGATAATCGTCTAGTTCAAACGCCTGGACGGCTGTACTGTTCAGCAGTGCGGCAGCCAACGGACCAAGTTTCTATATGCATTGATTAGCCGTGACATTGCAACTTCACGCTCCTGGCTTTAAGCACCTACTCTCTGCCACCCCCAAACACTGCAGTTCCCCGCAGGCTCCATATCGAAAATCGCCCGAGCGGCCGTCTCCGTCCACGGGAGATGGGCCCCAACGATCGCACAGCCGAGGCCATCGAGAATCAGATATTTTGCGCGAGTCCGCACATCTTCCGGGACATCGTTCAAGGATACGGAATGGATCCAATGGCACAGGGTCTTGGTAACACTCTCTGATCCGTCATCACCGTGCCTGTGTTCTGAAGATCTCGGAGCCATGGGAATGCGCAATTTGGACTAGGTATGTGCTGTCAATAAAAAGCAGTATGATAATGCTGAGTTCAAGGTGAGAATCCTGGATAGAACATCCCTCGAGGCCCATTCTTATATTCATCACAGTAGAGGGATGCGATGGTCCGGTGCATGTTCGGCCCGACGAGTGAGATGCACAGGTGTGTGTACTTCTGCCACTGAAGAGGCGGGTATAGTAATTTCATATCATTCCTTCCACTTACAGACCTTGATTATCGGCGATGCCTCGAATTTATGGATGAAATTACCATTTCCGACCATGGCTGACATTTACCGATCTTTTGGGTAACTTCTAATCAGGCCGTAAACGGCCCGAGACGGACCCGAGCAAATGCTGAATATGCGGAGCACACCGCTTTTTGGTCCCCTTCTCTCCGTGGAAATACGACCAGTTCAGTTGGTTAAGTCGGTGACTTCATCACTCGGTGAAATATTGGCCTCAATCGAGGTTGGTGTGGCCGATCGGAAACTGCTCTTTGTCGGGATACATGTATGTATGTATTCAGTAACTGTACTTTCGGACCGCGACCGGCCTCTCTTACTACTGCCTCTTCTCATCTAGTAGATGAAGCCATTGAAAATAAAGTTGTGAATATAACTCTGAGTACCAAAATTCGTTCCGACTACAGCGTGAAACAATTTATTTGTCACTGCAAAAGTTGAGCTTCTTTTGCCAGCGTCATGATATAGTACAAGGACAATTGGCGCCGGAACCGCAATCATTGCCCAGACAAGTCAATAAACAGGGCCAGGCCCGGCAGGCGTTGATAGTAGTATGCTCTCCAGATACTGTGGCAGATCATGGAGGATTTTAAGTTTCCTCTGACTCGACAGCATCATTTCAAGGCATCGGAAGCAGTGCAGGGTCACTGTCGAGGTTCAAAGGAAACAGCGAGAACATCCCGACATCAAAGAGCTCATCTACATTCAGACTGTCGAGTTCGGTATCGTTGCTTTCTCCAATGCTTTGGCCTTCAAAAACATCCCCTCTTGGAGGAGCTTCCCCTGGTTGCATCGGATCTGTTGAGCATTAGCATATGTCTAGCTTAAGCTATGGACAAGCATACCGGCAGGGGTCTCGGTGCCACTGCCTTGACCACCGCATTTCTCTCTCCAAGTCCACAGAGAATCATGAAGCAGGCTGGCACCCAATCTGGTCCTCAATCTCAAACTTGGCTCTTCCTTTCGTTGATTGCTTTGGCCCTGAACACTCCAAAGCTGAGCCAAGATTTTCGAAGATCTCCCCGGGAGATCATTGTCTTCCACCGATGCGCGGCGAACCAGTGAAATGGCGGCATTGAATATGCGTTTCCCGCTATCTGCATCTACATATCTGGAATAACTGGAGTGGAGGATTTTGAGAATGACCGTGGCTGCCAGAGTCGTCAGTCGATAATATGAAGCAGGCGCATAGGCCATCAGGTTGGATGTCGCGTCAGCATCACGGACTTTGGAGATCAGTGCCATTGCAGTATGGTAGGCTCTGAGGAGACCCTTTCGGCGAGCCTCGGACCCAGTCTCAAGGAAGTGGAAAACATAAAGTTGAAGGCCAGCACCGTCAAGCAGGATCTTGGTTTCCGCTGTGTAACTACGTTAGACGAGAACGGATGCGAATGTGACTTTAAAGGAGAGACTAAACCAGAAAGTTTGTCGGCTATCTCATTACTCAGGTCGATAAATTCTTGTTCCAGCAATGCCAGCACGGATGTGCTTTCGCCAGGAGGAAGCAGCCCGGTTGGCGAATATCGATGTTCCGACATAAAACTGCTCACGCGAGCTGAAAATCGTTGTATGAGAACCTGATGCCTCAATGCGTCGGGCGTCGCGTAGGGACTGTGCGTATCACACACGCGATCAATAGTCCAGTCGGAGGAACACAACGGACGGTGTTCATCAGCGGAGGAACTGCTGGATCGAGATCAGACCTCAAGCTCATACTCGCCCTAGATCCTCAGATTTATTGCTCACCTCTGTCCCACAATATAGCAGACTGACCAGGTTTTGATGGCTTCCGAAATTTCAGTCGGGCTCAATCGTCTCTTCGTCCGGGAAAAGTCCTGGATCAATTCTGGTCAATGCAGTCCAAGTCGCATGGCGATGGTCTGTACAACTGTGGCCAGCATCGATGTCACATCCGTCCACATCGAAGATGTTGGAAACGGCCACATGCACAAGAGAAGGATCGCTTGAACGATGTTGCAGGAGTGTGGAGGGTTCGAGATGGTTTTCCACAGGAGTCTCCGCACGGGTGAGGCCATGCTAACAAGCAAGCTTGGTTCATCTTCATATCGACGAGACGATATACAGATAATGACCCAAAATAAGAGCGGCGAACGGCCATAATACTCATCAGGGGGGATTGCTGGATCGAGAAGCGGGACATAAGGATGATAGTGTCGAAAGAATCTGCATCGTGTCAGCGGTCGCGCTTCCTTACTCGATCTGCGGATTCTACATTTGGAACAAAGTATCAATCTGCTTCTGACTGAGAGTGATATGATCTAGTGACTTGGAATTGCCACAAGAAGCCGCAAGGTTTGCAATTGGGCTAGCTTGCGGCAATGTTGGTCGTCTACTGCTGAATGATAGTTCTGACAGATGCGGTGGAAGAGACAGCTCATCAACCCCGCGGCTTTCTAGACGAGGTGTCTCTGGTGAAGAAGGCCCAAGAGCCTGATTTGCGAGAGGGCTAGTACAGTAAGGCTGTGAATTCGGGACAGAAAACGACGAGCTGGCGGACTCTGTTGTTCGCGGCGAAACGAGTTGCGCTGGCCTCGCCAACTCGACAGAAGACCGGAGTTGTTGCACTTGCTTCTCAAGCTCTTCGATTTTTCTGGTATATTAGCCGTCAGTAACGAAGTTCCGCGTGACCTTGTCTGCAGGAGTACAAGACACCTACGCTCTCTTGTTGACTCTCTTGTACTCGCTGTCGATTTGGCATTCTTCCCCCATCCGGCGGCATCTTGAACAAGGGATAACACCATGAGTGGATGTTTCACATCGTAACTATTGCGTATCGTTAGACCTTGCAGAATTGCCTAAAAACCTAAGCAAATGTGGCCGGCGCGAGAGCGAATCTTGATGTGCTTCCCGCAGTACTTTTGCCAGATTGGTATGAGAAGCAATGATGGATCGATTACCTTGGCTTGCCGGCATTGTTTGCAGGCCACCCGTCTCCGCTTGTGGCCAGAAATGACATCGTCGTTGCCCCGCACCTGTTCCTGTGCTTGTGCTTGTGGCCTCATTGGAGCCGCTTCTCGGCGAGTCTTGGGGGCTTCCTAGGACTGTATGCGGGATGGACCAACGGGCGTGGTCCACAGGCTCTGTAATTCTTCCTCGATGCCGGGAAATGGGTGCTGTCAACGTTGACGGTGGCAGACCGGCCAGATCTTGATGCTGTTAGCGCCGGGAGTGGAGGATGATTCCAAAAGGCCGGGACCGGGCATCATCCATCGATCCTTCCCCGGACTTGAACCTGCCCCACCCCGACTAGCTGCCGCGCTGACATGGCCACCGACCAGGGTGACAGCATGCAGGATGAAGTAATACGGAGTAGAGGTCTTTGCAAAGAAAATACAATCCGTGAGAGACGCTCTCACCGCCAGGGCGGCGCAAGCGGGTTGAGAGATCGTTGGATGGGTACTCCGAACAGTCGCTTCTCTTGAATCTGGCAAGTGAGACGGAGGATTTTCGCATTTCGTTCCTTCCTTTTTTCTATTTTTCTCAATCACCGATGAGGGAAGCTGCGACCTACCTAGGTAGGTACCTGCCTTACCGGGTAGTCCTATTGGCCCTTCAGGGTTAGACCGACAGCGGCCCGAAACAGGAAGGTGCTAGGCAGGGGTCGTCACCGCCCAGACACGACGAGAATAGCGGAGAATAGGGGATCGTCTCATTCAACCTTCGTAGGTCAGAGCTTCAACAGGCAGCTTCCAATAATTGGCAATGATCTGAAGCTTAAGCGCCCCAGTTGGATCTCATTACTAATAATTGCTGCAACAACAGTCTCCCAAGCGACCCTGGTGTCCCCTGTGGAGGCTGACCAAAGCTCTTGCTAAGGGCAGGGACTGGCATCATCCCTCAGCACGGTTAGCTGATCAAGAACGTCAGGTCTGGAGCTCTTGGCAAGCAGACCATTGTCAATCAAACCAAAACCATCAGGAAGCATCTCGCATCGAAATGGGTGAGGCGAGGAGATGGGGGACCGTGGACGATGGTCAGTCAGGAGCACCAGGGAGTGGAGAAGAGCCCCGAACTCTATTTGCCGCAATTCAACCAACTGTCCTCGCCGATTCGAGACCTCGTGCTGGCGCTGGGATTCTTGTCCTGCCAGACGCGGATCAACCGCCACATGCATACCAATCTCTGTTCATGATATCCTTGCTTTTTTATCATCTCTCTGCCAATGGAGAATAATAGTAATCATCCAGTGCATCAGTCGCCGCGCGACACGCCCAACCCGCCAGGCGCGACTCCTTCAGAAAACGCTACCCCCAACCGTCCAAAACGGCGTCGTCGGGTGCCAATTGCTTGTGCCAATTGTCGTTTGCGCAAGACAAAATGTGATCATATCGTGCCCAGGAACGTCACTGACAAGTCGCTGTCTGGGTTGACTCCGAGTGCGCAAGAGTAAGGATTGCCAAGTCCAATGCAAATGATGCCCATGTTTACCGTGCCATAGTTATATCCGCTCACTTGAATACAAGTTGAAGCAGTATGAGGAGAAGATTCGGGATCAAAATGATGAGATCCACCAGCGTGCTCTCCCTTCTGAAAGCACGGGTGTCTCGCCAGCTTCCCAGAGGCAAGCTTTCCCAGCTTCTGTCAGCCAGCCTCATCAGCCGCCTCAGAGAAAGAAAGCCTCAGTTATTGCTACGAGCCCGGAAATCTTTCTCGGAGGGGATTCTGGTGTATCCTTCACCCAGCTGATCCTGAACGCGATGAATCCAGGTGGCTGCGACCGGCTGCAGGCTCAGTCGTTCTCATCCCCCAGAGACCTGCCCAGAGAGACGGGCGACCCGGACATCTACGCACTACCTCATGATGTCCGCGACCTGATCCAGTTATATTTTGATTTCCACTATGCCTTGTCTCCCATCTTTCACGTTCCGACAATCTTTGCCAAGTTTGATGAGGTCTTCAACTGTGATCCATCAAGGCGACACGAGCACACCTACACCTTAGCCATCATCAACATGATATGTGCTATAGCGGCCGCCCATCGACGTTTTGGGGCCGAAACGACCATTTCGCAGACTAGGAAACTGTACGACAGAGCTATGGCTCTCGTGGGTCCAACTATTCTTTACGATTGGACCATTGAGAAGGTACAGATCTTGTTATTGGGGGCTCGCTATCTCCAGAGCTCTAATTATCCAGACGAATGTTGGACTGTTCTGGGTCTCGCAATTCGGATTGCTCATGGTCTCGAGCTTCATCGTCCGCCTCCTGATGGCCTAGATTGTGTGACGAAGGAGGTGCGGAAAAGGGTCTGGTATGCCTGCTATATCACCGATCAGCTCCTCAGCACGATCTATGGACGACCGGGAGCAATATCATCTACGGCATTCACGACGCCTCTTCCAGAAGATCTGGATGACGACTGCATCCAGCCCAACAGGCTTCTGTATCCGTCGGTACGCACGCCGTCTGTCGTGTCGTTTTCTCTTCAAGTAGCACGACTCTACAAGATCATGGAGGCGGCCACATCTCTCGTGGATCCTCCCTTGGAAAAGATACTTCAGTTGGACGAGGAATTTGAGGCTTGGTATGCCCAAGTTCCACCCTCTTTTAGGATCTATGACCAGGAAACTATCAAGGATGGCAAGGCCTTGATCCTGGCACTGCGGGCAAACATGGTCCGAATCCTCATCCACAGGCACTCCCTCGTGTCGACCCTTAATTCGTTGTCTCAAGGGAAACGCGCTTCCAGATTCTCGGACAGCCTCCGGACAAATATGATGCAAAGCAGTAGGCATATCTGTGTCCGTACTGCGGAAGAAACCGTCCAGCTTGTGAGCCACCGACATGAGCAAACCAAGAAAGCCGTTGGCCCGAGTTGGTTCAACCTCTACTATTGTAAGGACTTTTCCTCCCACTCTCCTTGATCTGACGAGCCCATACTGATCTGAATATGATTTAGTATTCAATGCGATCCTTATTATTGCCTCGCACGTCGTTGACCCCGAGTATCGGGATGACAAGGAAGCTCTGTCTCATCTGGAGCAGGCAATGTACATGATCCGGCAGATGTCAGCCAACCACGCTTGCGCACAGAGGGCTTATGTCTTTCTCCGACAACTTCTGGATCTGGTGGACAAGACATTGCCTGCGAATAGCAGGAAAACCTCGGGCCCCACAGAAGCAGATAGCCACGGCTCATCTGTCTCAGCAGGAGAATCGGTCCCTACTGAGGTTGGGTACGATGCACAGGCATCAAGAGATTTCTTTGCTTTCTGGGACAATACGGAGGATTTAACTGCCGCTTTGGGCTCCCAACTCGAATCATATACGGCGTTGGGTTCAGGACTGTGGTCCTGGGGTTATGGCCCTTCGACAGATGCAAGAATGTACACAGCGACGCCTGCTGGTAGTAGCATCGTGCCTTGAGGTGACACTGACAAAGTCAATAATTGTGACTGCTGGTGTGGGATACAAACTTTCTTTCGACCGCCGCTTCACAATTGCGCACGGATCGCCTGGCGGGAGGCTGAGGCTGTTTAGCGGATTGTCATCCCCCTTTTAGCTATGCCTCCGGCGGCATCGGATCCAGATCAAAGCCCGATCTTCAAGGAGATCCGCACTGTAGCTTAACTAGCTTTACAAGTCAATGCTCTTATTAATTCGCGACACATCCCTGATCCTTCGTACCACAACCTCTTCTGCGGACGATGATCTGCCTCTATGACTAGGATGCTACGCCAATTCCCTGACTTTGGCTTTTTACCAATTGATGGCGGCCACAGGACAAATACGGATCCATGGTCTGGAGGACGCAGACGCGCTGGCGGTGCGCCATGATCATTATGGGCTTGCGTTGTCGCCACAGCCATCAGAGGATCCGTTGGATCCTTTGAACTGGAGACTGTGTATGAAACTCATGGTGCTCGTGGAGGTCTCGCTCTTGTCATTCTTTTCACTCTTGAGCGCTTCATTGATTGTAAGCGCGAGCATCGCTGCCTCCCATCGTTTAACATTCTAATTGACGTTTTAGACGCCTGCTTTTGTCCCTCTTTCGAATTTTCTCCACCGCGGGCTTGTTGAGACCGCCTATGTGACGAGTATGTTTATCTTTTTCGTTGGCTTGTCGCCTGTCTTTTGGAATCCAATCTCCAATGTCTACGGCCGTCGTCCCATATACATAGTCAGCGTTGCCATTAGTCTCGCCATGTCGGTCGCATCCGGAAAAGCGAATTCATACGGCTCGCTACTGGCGTTCCGGTGCCTCAACGGATTCTTCGGTGGTGTGCCCCTGGGTCTTGGAAGTGCGACCGTGTGCGATATGTTCTTCGTCCACGAACGGGGATTCTACATGGGTATCTACACCGTGACGTTTATCACCGGCGGCCATATCGCGCCCATCATTGGCGGCTATATCGAGAAGAATCTCTCGTGGCGCTGGTGCTTTTATGTCCCTGCCATCGTCAGTGCGGGACTACTGGTCCTGTTCATTCTCACTGTCCCGGAGACTCTCTATTCTCGTGCCCCTGAGTCACTTGCGCAGCGCCGCCGCTCGTGGAAGCGGAATATGCTCATGCTGGAGAGAGCTCATCCGACTCGCCGGTTACACCTGATCGACTTTTGTCGGCCCTTTCAGATGTTGCGATATCCAAGCGTGCTGCTGCCGACGCTGTACTACGCCGTGTCGTTCACTTACGGGAGCATTCTTTTCATCATCTCGAGCGCGAATCTCTTCAGCAGTGTCTACCACTACCGGCCACAGCAGACAGGCCTGCTTCTAGGCGTTCCCTTGACTGTCGGTAGTCTCATTGGGGAGATAGTGTCTGGGGGGTTTTCAGACTGGATCAGCGAAAGACGGGCCTTATCCAGAGGTGGGGAACGGAAGCCCGAAGACCGACTCCTGGCCATTTTTCCGGCATTTTTCCTGACTCCGCTGGGTATTATCGTGGAGGGTGTTTGTCTAGAGCGCAAGACCCATTGGATTGGCGTTGCATTAGGCATCGCTCTTGCAAGCTTCGGGCTGCAGGTTGCGACGACTGTCATATACACATATACAGCTGAAGTGAGTTTCATTCGATGGAGCGTCCAGGTATCGGAAACCGCATACTAACCGTTCCCAGTGCTACAAACCACAGTCACCGGAGCTTGGTGCCATTCTCAATTTTGCAAGGCAGATGTTCAGTTTCGCGATGAGTTTTTACGCGGTCCCCTTCGCAGAGCTCATCGGTGTCCAAAACGCGTGGGTCGTCATGGCCTTGATTACCGTTTTCTTCTTCTTCCCCCTCATACCTCTGTTCTTCAAAGGGGAAGAGTGGCGCAAGAGGCTAGGAAAACCCTCATTCAACGATGACTTGTAGCAATACACATGTCGCTGCAACTTTCATCAAATCTCGAAATTGGATGAATATTTTCTCAGATACAACACTTTTGGATACGTATGTACATTGGTCGTCTGACTCTCTCTCCTTTGTTTTACCACCACCTACTGACAACTCTCACAGACACTGCGAGTAATATGGATTGACCACAGTGCAAGTGTAGCCGCTTGCACAAACCGTCGGGCCAGTCCAGCCAATCCCACCGCACTGGCCCCAATGCTGGGCAACCCCGGTACCGCTGCTTCCGGTGCTTGAGGTTGTGGCCGTACTGGTGGTAGTCGTGCCAGTTCCAACTGTCGTGGTGCTCGCGCTCCCTCCGAGTGCGGTGAGGATGCCATAGTATGCGGGCTTCTTCTGGTAGTTGTCGTCCCACGGACAAGCGTCTCCATAGCCGGAGAACGTGCTGGGCACCCACGAGTACTTGTCGGTCCAGTCCCAGAGGGTGATGCCCACGCAGCCCGGGGTGTTGACGCAGGCCTGCACGGTGCTCTGGTAGTCGGTAGACTGCTGCGTGAGCAGGGCGGTAGTCTCGGGAAGTTGCATGCGGATGTCAAGCTCGGTGATGGCTACTTCAACGCCCAGGGC
This sequence comes from Rasamsonia byssochlamydoides, assembly GCF_041956645.1. Lineage (NCBI taxonomy): Eukaryota > Fungi > Ascomycota > Eurotiomycetes > Eurotiales > Trichocomaceae > Rasamsonia > Rasamsonia byssochlamydoides. The sequence continues at coordinate 349,504 of NW_027192398.1, read as the reverse complement.
CGTGAAGGACGCCATGTTCGAGGCCTGGGTGCTGGTGCTGGGGGTTTCGCCGACGATGAAATGCGACTGCAGGCCGACGCCGTCGATGCGCGCGCCATACGACTGGACCAGCTTGACAATGTTCTGGGCAGCCGTCGCCTTGACGCCCGCGTACTCGATGTTGTAGTCGTTGTAGTAGAGCTTGACGTTGGGGTCGGCGGCGGCGGCCGTCTCAAAGGCAATGGGGATGTATGCCTCGCCGATGTACTGGTAGAAGACATTGTCACGGTAGGTGCCGTCGTCGTTGAGGGCTGTCGGTTGAAATCAGTGGAAGTTCTTTCTTTCTTTTTTCTTTTCTTTTTTCTGGAGTTGTTTTGTAAATAATGCACACCTACCTTCATTGACGACGTCCCATGCATAGCATCGTCCCTTATAGTGAGTGACGACATTGGTAATGTGATTCTTCATCGCTGCAAGGAGCGTCTCGTTGGTCCATGATCCACTTGTGACTGTATAAATGATTTAGCTCTGAACAAGCATTCTTCAAGTCTCGGATTTTTTTTTCTTACCCCACGAAGGCAACTGATTGTACCAAACAAGATTATGGCACCGCAGAATCTGGCCATTCGCCTCCGCCAAATCAGCGATCTGGTCGCCCGCGGCGAAGGTGAAAGTATTCTGCTCTGGCTCGGTGGCATCCCACTAGCACAATATCAAACATATCAGCACATTTAACTTCCGCACAGCATTTCTCCCAGGTAAAATCTACGAGGTGAGGGAGGATGCACACCTTCATCGAGTTCGCAGGCGTAATCTGGCCGAAATCCTGCGTGTTGTTGAGCTGCGTCTCGTAGGCGACGTCGCTTAGCTCGGGGTTGTCTGTTGCGGTGCCGAAGTAGAGCTTGCCGATGGCTTTGGCGGCTGTGTTGAGGCCGTCTGCTTGGCTGTTTGCTCGCGTCTCTCTCATCAGCAGAGTTGATGATGTAGGAGCTAGGTAGGGAATGAAATGTGAAGATTAATGAAGAACATACACCTGTGGCAGGCCATAGCCAGCGATCAATGCCAGCAGGACTGGAAGGTTGCGAACCATCATCTTTGTTGAACCGAATCTGCCAATGCTGAATCGAACAAAGCAATTGTTCTGTTTACAGAGGAATTCGATGAAGATCACTCGTCCCTTTCAAGGGTTTCTATATATACAACTGACCCTGAGAGGAACTCACATCCTGTTTCCAATCCCAATTATTCCCTTTGTCCGGTCTACTTACTCGCTTTATTTAGGCTGAATAGGTAGGAGCAAGCTGCAAGCAAGCAAGCAAGCAAGCAAGCAAGCAAGCAGTACTGTACTGTACGAAAAGCACAGACAGCGCACATGAATCGTAAAGCCAAGAAAAAAAAAATAAAATAAATAAATATCATTATTCCAAACGAAACGATAATTGCTCGTTCCTTCCATGACCGACATTCCGACATGCATGTCGGCTGTCATGTGTTTTTTCTTTCGTGTCTCTGAGCTTATTTATGTACTGCATGTATGCGCCAATCCAGCTTCACGGTCTATATTAAACTTGTTTAACAACAAACCTGGGATTGGTGAATTCAATTGTAAGTAAGACTTTACTGGACGCCACCTGCACGGGCGCTAAAAACAAGGGCGAGGTACTGGATGAATATTAGGGTTGCATCCTGGTTGCATCTATTAATTAACTACTCCATAGTTTAACAGGATATATGCCGGACTTCCCCGCATTATATTATTGCAAAGATAACCTCCCTGCCCACCTTCCAGGCCAGACCAGGCCAGGTAGGGGTCTTAGCTGGCTGGGCATAGTCTATGTGCCAAAAAAAAAGATTGCCGGCTAAATATGTAATGTCTGTTATAGCCTACTGACCCGATCTGACTAGACGTGACGCTATCATACCGGTTGAATTCGTATCTTAAATAACCTTAACTACCGTAACGTCAATCTGCTAGCAGTCTTGATCAATCTGGCTCGTTAGGTTAATTGAATAGGTAGATACATATCACTTACGGATATGTCAAAATTACCTCGGTAGGTCGGGAGGAAGGTAGTAGGAAGAGCAGTCGCGGAACGTCGCCCATATATAGAATAAAATTTTCCGTTTTTATCACATGTAGGTATCTTCTGGCTTGGAGTCAGTTTGTGGCACAATCGAGTTGATTGATTGGAGTGATCTCTGTCATCTGCCATTTACTCTTCTTCTCCTTCTTCAGGAGGATCGGTTTCTGCAGAAGTTTCTCTTGTTTTTTTTTTGTCTTACTAACAGATTTATTCTGCTTGTAAATACGACAGCAGATCGGGGTTATTATAGCTGATGTCAGATTTAGCTAGAAGCCATATACCCCATATACCATACTGCCATGTAGGACAAGGGGGGGTTTCTATAAACTAACTGTTTTGTTATAAACTACTTGTAGAGATGGCCTATATGTATGTAAAGGTTTAATATTTATTCTTAGATCACTTTATATCTAATCTAATTGTAGATTTAAAAGTAATATTTATAAAACAATAAAAAATAATAATAATTACTTCATCTTATTGACTCTTTCTTTCCTTTTTACAATAGATCTATTTCGCCTACAAGATAGCTGATTACGCTTATAGCCAATGTTAGAATGAGAAAAGGATTCATATGAGTTCTTGAAGGTCTTATTTAACTGAGGGGAAGGATTGACAAGGCTAAAATTGTATCTCTTTATGTCATGGAATCATTGTACCTTCTTTCAGCCTTGGTAGTCATACAATTAAATAGTCTGATTTAGTGAAAAGAACAGATCAGACTGGTCAGCACCAGGCTCAGGGCTTAGGTCTAGGGCAAGGGCTGCCGGGTCATCATCTTCAGTAGCGACTTCCGGAACTTCGTCAAGCACAAAGACATCTAATCAATCCATGCACCAGGGATCGCTAGTTCAGGCTCTTCCACCAGTTCCCAGAATTCTCCAGCAAACTCGTCCCTCCAGTTCGAATGATACACCCGCCAATCTTCTGGTGAAGGACCGTATTCGAAACCGATGAAATGAGCCCATATGAACCCAGAATCTCCGCTATCCACCCTGAGGTTGTGGAAATAGTCTACAAATCCCTATCTGTAGAGAGCCTCTTCCCGCTTACCGTACCGAGAGAGATCGACCCCGACGCCGTGTAATTCTCGGGCCCACAGTTGGATGCCCGCTGTGAGGTCGATTCCTCCGTTTCGGGAACATTTCTTTACATTTGTGCACGAGATATCGTCAGTCAAATATAGCTGTGCCCATGACCAACGCCCAAGGAACGTGAGCATCGGTGTGCCTCCTCGACGAGTTATTGTCGACAAGTCAGCTCCGCAGGCCACGGCTGAAGCCAGAAGCTCACGATATCCACTAAGATGAATCTCAGAGTTCACCATCGAAACCCCCAGTCCTGCTGCGATGGTCGGTAACAGTCGTTTATTGGTGGCCTTATCTACATCGGCGTCGCTGATGATGTCTCTGACCATTTCTGGAGGTTGGAGACCCCACCATCCACCTGTGAGGTCTTCCCAAAGAGCGACCCGCCTCGCTAGAGGTTGTTTCCGAAAGGGTGGATAAATGGCATGTAACATTGCTTTCAGAATCTCAGGGTCATCTGCGCCATGCGCATACACTCGCCTTAACAGAGGGCTAAGATCAAGAAAGTCCTCTTCGCTTTCCTGCATGAGCATCATGACCGTCTCCCTCCGAGAATTCATTTCTTCGCTTCGAAGATCCGAGTTTGAGTCGACACTCACCAATGGACTGGGAAGATGCGACATCGCCAATGGAGTACTAGAATGCCCTTAGTCGTCATTCATGCCATAGGAAGAAAACGGGTAGGTACCCCAAGATGGAATCTCTGGCATACGGGTCTGCACCAGCGTCAAGTAATAACCGGCACGCTGCTTTCTCCCCGTAATAGGCAGCATACTTGAGCCTCGTTAATAAACATGACTTCTCGAACACATCGTCTTACTTACATGAAGAGCCGTCCACCCTTTGGTATCGCAATCAAAGACAGAAGCCAGTCCCCCCTGGAGAAGACCCTGGATGCCCACAAGATCACCCTGCAAGGCATATTCAAAGATTAAGGAATCCAATATTGCGAGTCCTCAACCGAAATGTCCATTCAGTCAGAACCCTATCGCTGTATACCTCCCACACTTTCCCGCTCAACCAAGTGGGCAGCACAATTCGAAATTTTGGGTTTGATTTTTGCGAAGTCTATTCCTCGAGTTTACTGCCTTGGGATGGTCAGCTGAGGACAGAGAAACATCAGCCTTCTGGGATGACGGAGCCAGTAATTCTAGCTGGCCCTTGAATTCATCAGTCGACTCTCGACGGTTTGCGATTGGGTGACACTAGTGCATGTGTTAATAAGGAGGCCTGATGATAGAAGAAGATGATGATGATGAAGGGCATTCTCGTGCAACGTTGCAAACAACGAACTGCGATGAACAGAACAAACACAACCTATATAAATGCCAATTCTACCAGTCTTCGCTCTTTCCACTTTTGTCAGACAACTCTCCAGTTCGTGTTTCTTCAACGTAAACCCGATCTAACCGACGACTCTCCGCTTCACAATCTTCCTTTCGCAGTCGCAGACCATTCCATAGAGCGTTTCAACCGCTTGGAGACAGTATTGCGTGCAGCGGTGACGGATCTTCTCATGGGGCAGCGACGATGATGACAATGACGGTCGTAGAGCGTTCACAGCGACAATGTCCTGAAGGAAATCGTTGACAAGCGATATCTCTTCAATCAGGGATCTGATCTCAGCGGGAGCAGATCTGACGGAATCGATGAAGCTCTTGATCTCGACGATCTTGTCTGATAGCTGAATTGCGAATGAGGCAATTCCCACCGCGCCGCTGACCACGCCTATCACCTCTGCCATTCCTTTAGGTATGCACCTAGGTAACTTGACTTTTTACCGGATCTGAAAGCTCACGAAACGATGTATCAGGAGGAAGCAATCTCGATCGAAGAAAAATCCGACAACTAGAAACGAAATAATATAAATAATTCTTTGTTCAAGATTAATTATCCCAGACAAGGCTGTCCACAATTATTGTTTTTTTAGCCTTGCTCAGCCCCTCAATATGCAAGCCGCCCGACACAGTAACCACAGCCACTTAAATAACAACCTATCAGATCGGACGATGAACAAGGCTGGGCTTCAAACTACGCAATAATCATCAAGATGGAAAGGTGCAAATGTAATCCGCATCAGACGGACAACTATGTTAAACTGAGAACTGACCGGGTTGAAAGACCGGCAATAGACTGTTAGCCGTCAAGACATAATCTTGGTTGCAGATTAGGTACCGTGCATACCTAATATCTGATGCTTCACTAGCTAACCAACTGCTGGAACCATATCCACGCGATGGATCCGTGCTAGCTAGGTACAACTTGACTTCTCCCCCGTACGGAGAATAGATAATGTGTCGAAAGCGATAATGAATGTGATTTACCAAGCCAAGATGATCCTCGTTAAAGAATCTACTTAATATATGCAGCTAATGCCATGTACTATACATACAGTACATAGTCACATGGAGACCTAGCCCGGCTGGTTTTTATTTCTCCAGTCTCGAGCTCTTTACCGAGCAGTTCGTCAAAGGTCCCCCGATATACCTGGTCGACTTGTCGTGGAGGACCAGCCGCACGTATTAACGATATCCAGAGTCTGGACTCGGCCATCGAGCGAGTCAAGTTCGACCTGTTTGAGAAGCAGTCTATCAACATGCAATACAGGAAGAAGAATAAATAGACTAAACTAACCTCATTCGAATCAGAAGCCCGCACATACTATCTCAAGTTCATCCTCCACGACTGGGGCGACAATGACAGCCGGAAGATCCTGCGCCAGCTCGCCCCCGTCATTCATGAAGAAGGGCTACTCGAAACTGATCATCGAGGGATTCATTCTGGGCGAACTGCACTGCGCCAGGCTGCCCGCCATGTGGGATTGACAGATGATGGTTCGATGCCCGAGTACGATAAGTTCCAACTCATCAATAACTTGACAAAGCTTGAATCCCAGCTCTCGGCAATCCGATTCCCGGCATATGGCAGTCTGTATCTTCGCTTGTCCTGTGAGGATCTGTCGAGGTATCAGTTACTTGATCAAAGTGTTGATCCCTCGCAATCATACTGCGTGGGTCCGTCTTGTGACCGATCCTATATGCGCGAAAGTTGCGCTTGTTTTGTGAGTGTTGATGCTGATCAAGGACCATGTAAGTTCCCAAAAGTTCCTTTTTTTATTGTTGGGTTAACGAATCGGCAGGACTTCGCTATCAGAATTCGGCAGAGCTCTCGCAAAGCGGGAGATGTCGCGAATTTCCCACAACCCACCACAAAATAATAATTCAGGAGTATTTCATCGTGGCACCATCACAGAGCATGAAACTCTCCTGGAGTATGCTATCCGTCTCATGGATCTACTGGATTCGCATCCCGCCGTATCACAGTCCGCCACACCCATCCTGTGGCACACCGACCTCCACATGGGCAACATCTTCGTCTCACCAAACGAGCCTTCACAGATCGTTTCACTGATCGACTGGCAGTTGACGTGTATATCTCCGGCCTTTCTGCAAGCCGGATGGCCGATATTCCTGGAACCTCCACGGAACTATACCAAGGGGTTGGTGAAGCCCCCGCGCCCGGACAATCTCGAGAAACTGGACGCGGAGGACCGCGCGCTTGCCCTGTACGAGTGGCGACAAGCGAACTGCGCCAAGGCGTACGAAGTTTCGACCTTCCTTGAGAATCGACCAGCTCATAATGCGATGATGAACGCACCCGCTGTTCTTCTCCGAGAGCTCTTCACCCGGTGCAGTGAGATCTCCGAGACAGGCGTCCTTCCCCTCCGCGCATGTCTCATCGAGATCTTCCAGAACTGGACCACATTAGGATTTCCAGCGGAAGAGGAGTGTCCCTATTCATTCACTCCGGTCGAGATCCAGGAGCACGAGGCCCAGTTCAGCGCGTATCAGGCCTGGCATGAGCTGCAGGAGCTGGTGAGGGAGTGTCTGGACACGGACGCAGAAGGGTGGATCGCCCCGGAGGTGGACATCGCGGTGAAATTCGGCCTGTTCGTGGAGCGGTTGGCGGGGGAGAAATCTGTCGACGAGGCGCGGTGGATGTGGCCGTTTACTGAGTTTGAACGAGACGAATAATTCAATATGTTGGATGTCACTGCTGTGTATTAATTAATCCCTACTCACAAATCCTTGAAAAAAAACCCCCTTAACAGAAAATTTATTTGAAAAAGAAAAAGTATAAATAAAAATACTGGTGTAGAAAGAAAGCAGATCGATCATCTTAAAAGTAAAAAGCAAAGACCCGGTAGCAGAGTCCTAAGCTCGCTGTCAAAAATCAGATCAAGATCTAGAAATAATACAAAAGACCTATCTATCAGCCGGTCCTTCTTCACTCAAAAACATACCTCATCATCATGACTCTTTTTGTTTACTTTTTTCTTCTCTGTTCTTGTCTAGGGTCTTAGGTAGAATACGGACTATTCGAATGACTTCTCTATTATTTAGCCAGCTCATCTATCTACCTAGTCCATCTCAAACGCGTCAAACACTGTAAGTACCATACAAAATGAAGAAAAAAATTTTTTTAAAAAAAATGAATGTATCCACCAGGAATGAGACATGTCCCTAACTATCCCTAACTGGAGAAAAAAAAAGCATCCCATAATAATATTACTAGTACCTTGGCAATAATATTATATGTGGAAGTTTTCCTTTTTTTTTTAATAAGGACAGTGCGAAGAACGATGGAAAAAAAATTATATTTACCACCCGTAACTAGACGCTCCATCTATGGCCAAGTCTCTCTTAAGAAGGCTTAAGAAGACAAAGAGATGAAACGCAAATGCTGGGATGGATGTGACATTGTAAATAATAGGTAGGTTCATTGAATCAGTTTTTTTCGTTTCAGAGGAAAAAAAGGAAGGGGAATGAATAAATAAGTACCTAACCTAAGTGGGTGGTGTGGAAGGAAATTCATACGTATGTGTAGAGTCATCGATGTCGATCGATGTCATGTCGTCTACCTAATGTTTTGTATGATTGTATCCATGGGTGGTGGATGTGTTGCCTGCCTAGGTACATACCTAGGTACACAGTACATTACCTAAACTTTGTAGTACATGTAGGTAGCTATGGAGTTATGCAAGCCTGATTATATGACGATAATGACTTGATGTTATGGCACCTTAAGTACTGGACTAAACTGGTGATGAAAGTTGAATTCCATCGTGCTGTGTATGTATACAGCACAGCTCTTGTAATATTGGTCGTCTTGCACAGCACCAGGTGCAGAGAACGTGAAGTGCATCACATTAAAGTATAGATCAATCTCATTACGAATAAACCCAACGCGTCTCTAATTACACTGCGGACAGGCGACAAGGAAAGGAGAAAAAAAATATAACGTGTCCAGCAGACAACTGCAATAAGATACACGAAAAAAAGAAAACCACGCAACTCAACGCCACCCAACCATCCGCCCACACCGATCAGCACCGAACCATTCTGAATGCACGTCACAGATAAGAATAAAAATCATTAGAGATATAACAGACCCAGACCACTGCTCTCACCCAGCGGCCAGACGCCTGGATCATATGCATGTCGAAAAAGGAAAGAAAGAAAAAAAGACGTAAAGAAGCAGAGGTCCCCGAAATTAGTACTTGACTATCATTTCAAGCGCAAAGACGACGGATATAAGAGAGTACTCTCGCTATACCTCCATCGTGTCCGCAATCTCCTCGCTCATCGCGCGAACCGCGCCCTTGCCCCCCGACATGCGCGATTTCGAAGGCTTGGCCTCTTCTTCGTCCTCGTCGAGTCCGTCGCGATCCCCAAGCCAATACCGAGCGCGCTTTTTGGCGCTCACATCCGGCGTGAGGTAGCCGTCATCGAACGTTCTCTTCCCCATCGGCGTACCCAGTCCGTCGAATGGGTCGGGGTCTGCGTGGCTCAGGATCGGAATGCCGCGCAGATAGATATAGCAGACGCGCTTCCGCGTCTTGTTGAAAAAGAAATAATTATGACTCCAGATCGCCCCGTCATCGTCGTCATGCATGCCCTCTTCGGGCGAGTATGAGAAGATGGCGCAATCGTTCAGAGACATCTGCTCGTCAATGATCCTCCACATCCGAGGCCCCCAGACAGTAGAGCAACCAGGACTGTAGGAACCAGAGTATGAGTGCGGCGACGGAGGAGTGCCGTCGCCACGCAGATTTGGACGAAGATTGTACAGAGTCATGTCGATGGTATTCATCACTTTCTTCAGGTTCCGCTCGCGGCGGAAATCCGTGGGTCGCAGCACATGGCTAAAGTCGTAGTCGGGATGGCTCGCGTTCAGTGTCGCGATAAGATAAGCAAACGTCCGACGACTCGAGTGCTCGCTGAGAGGGCCAAAGGGGCTGGACCGCGACAGGTTGAGCGAAACCGCGGCATCCGACGCGTTGGGAGGGGACAGCGACGCTGAGAGACGGAGGAGCGATTCGTATTGCGATTCCAACGACTGCTCGATGCGGTTGTACAGCTTGCGATCATCCGATGCGGCCTTGGTGATATACAGGTCACATCCTCCGACAACGTGGCAATCAGCGGTATCGAAGTTGAGGGCACTCGACACCTCTTCGATTTCAGGAAGTGGAAGATACTGCGATTTGAACATCATATCAGTCTCACGCTTTCCATCAAGTTTAGTTTAGGGTGTAATACCTTCATCCCGAAGTGATGCGCTGGTGCTGCGCGAGCAGAAACGGAGGCAAAACTGAGTCAAATCACTTCCTCGCAGACAGTCGGATTCGATCGATGCCACAGGCAGTGCGGCTGGCAACTGTTCACCGAGGTGAGGTGGTGCTTGTAGTTTGTCAGGAGCGATCCGAACCACCTGCGTTGAGCGCGACGACCGGCGATAAGGTGTTCCCGGCTGGCTGCAAGGACAAGCTTATGCGATCGACGGGGCCAGACGACGGACGTCTAGCAGGAAGTAACCGCGATGGAATGAGCCATGTCACAGAATCCCAGTGAAGACGAGCAGGGGTGAATGGGAGGATGGAGAGGGAAGGAGGGATGGATGAGAGTGACGAGGAGGCCGATGAGGTGATGCGGCATCAGCCACAAGAGGGTGACACGACGACAGGGTGGAGGTGAGACGTTGCGCCCGCCGAACGGGTGCTGTCACGTGATACCCGGGCCTCGGCCAGTGATATCACGCGCCTACTTCACATGGACGAATCCGGACGCAAGCAAAGGTGAAACACGAAGGGAGTGATGGATTCTCCAGGGCACGCTGCTCCAGCATTCACTGCAACCCGGTGGCTTTCAAGTTGAGGAGGAGTTGTTCCGTATCCTGAAGCAGCCAAAGTGGTCTCAATTAGTATCTCACGCAGTAGAACCCTAGTATCATGACACCTATGTACGCCGTAATGCCAGCAGAACACGCCCGAAACTGAAGAACAACAAACGCAGATGCAGACCTGCTGCCTAGATGTTACATGATCTTGGTCACAGTATCTTCCTCCACCTGAACGACGAGATTAATTAGCTCGATGTCGAGACGGCGGAATTGAGCTGTGCCAGATGCCAGACAAGGGGACGATATATATTCTAATGATGAAGGTAGAGGAAGGAACAGATGGATACAGCCAGGTATTCACCACAAGTGGAGGGAAGATCAAGGTCTCGAGGGGTGCGTGTCAAGAGTCGTCACTCACCTCCATGTCTTCCAGACTGTCCTGCTGGCTGATGCACCTCAACACATTCTTCTTGCTACTCTCCTGCATCTCCCCCGCGAGTAACAGCTCGTCCAAGATGAAGTATGCTTTCTGGAAGTTGAAGATGATGTCCAACTCGCACACGTTGCCGTAGTATTTGTCCATCTGCTCGACGTAGCGATGCACGATCTCTAGGGTGATGAGCTCGTTGTCGGTGGCAGAGCAGCCCGCAATGAAGAAGAGGGACGCGTAGCGACGGTAGACGATCTTCTGATCTGCAGAGACGAAACCAGTCAGCCCAGTGTACACCTTGTCTTGTTTGCAGGCATCGAACCTTTGTATTCAAGGAAGTTGCACATGCGTGTGCGCCGCGAGAGGACCAGTTGTGAGACATCTTTGACGATCTTGGCTTTTTCCTTGGGCGAAAGAGTGGAAAACCACTTGGCAAGGCGCTGTGCAGGGTTTGCGTGAGCATAAGCAGTCAGGTAGGGGGGTGGGCCACGAGGCGACATACTACTTTGCCCTGCCTCGACAGCAGGATCAGATAGCTGGGAGAAGCATTGTCAGAACAGGTTAGGGAGGAAGAGTTCGAGAGTGCATCACTCACTGAATCGCCATAGTGTACTCAAGGGATGTAAAATCAGCTAGCGAAAAGTGGTGTTTGTGGGAAACGTCCAGTGGAGGTCAAAAAATGAGCGGGCGGCGGCGCTTGGATTTGACAAGTTACAGTACGGAGGATTAGTTCTACGACGAGGGGTTCGCGCCCCACGCCAGCCAAGCCGGACAGGAAAAACCGGCAATTTCTCCCAAATCACGGAATCAAAGAGTGGATTTGTATTTACAAGATCTCCTATAATTATTGTGATTTCCAATCCCCTGAATAGACACTATGTCACCTTGTGCCCCCCGAAGGCCTCATCGACAGCAGGGAGATGGCAGCGTGACTGGATACGCTACGGAGCTTAGGCTTTGCCTAGCCTAGTCTAGCGGGGATCCCGTTGAGGCTCCGAATCGCTTAACCAATCAACCACGGTGTTCCACGGAAGTATGATTCAGAACCCACAAGGCGATGAAAAAGGCCTGGTATCACAAAATGTCCTTTATAAAATTTTCAGGCTCGTCGTCTATCATCCAATAAAGCATGTTAGCTCAGTGGAGGAGCGCCGGGCTCATAACCCGGAGGTCCTTGGATCGAAACCAAGACATGCTAGGACGTTTCTTTTTTACTTTCTAAAGTGCTTTTCTTTTCTGGTTGTCAACACAGTATATGTTTTCATTCCTTTTTTTTATGCATCCAGGTCTTATTGCTTGTTTCTTGTTTCTTATTTTTTTTTTGCAGTTATGAACTCAAAGACTGAGCTTGTACCCCTGATGGTGGATAGACACTCTACTTGCCTCGTATATATAATCTTGGATGTGTGATGTCATTGCTATAGCTGACCACGTTTAGAGGCTACTTGACTACGAGCAAGACATTAAGACCGAGATCCTCAAAGACCGTCTACTTCCCTCACCAGCTCAATAAAATCCTCGTCTCCAGCTTCTGCTAATTTGCGAAATTCAGGCATGTGAAGCTGCAGCCATTCCTGCTCTTCTCCGGTCTGTGAACAAAAGTACAGACAGTCAGCATTCACGTTTAGACAGCATACAAACCAAATTACCGTCGAGTTGATTTATTCAACTGGCCAGCAGCGACATGACTGACCTTTGGCCTCGCAATCCCCGCCTCCAAAGCCGTCGTTAGAACCCCCATCACCCACACCGTCCTCAGTCCGCGTTCTGGATCTTTGTCATCCCCGACGATACGCTCCCACACGCGGACGATATCCCGGCAGTGGTCGTTGTAGGTCTCGACGGATCGATTGCTGCCCGCTCGAGTCCTCACAATGATGCGATTGTATTTGCGTCGTATCCCGCCACGGAACACGACCTGGTGGCTGACGTCGGTGTAGCGGACATTTATGAAGAAGCGGGGGGTGTGGAATCGCTGGACGTGGAGATCCGTCAGTGCGATGGCCAGTTGCTCTTGTTGGGTCTCTGTGAGCGGGGCGACGTGTTCGATGTCGTAGAGGGGCATGTTTGCAGGTCTCACGAAGAGTTTGATAACTCTTATAGGTCTAACAGGACAGTGATAATGCAGTTATCTGTGATCTGGAAAATTGGACTTGAGCGTGCCAGGACAACATTCCTGTCTTATACAACGTCTGGTGCATGACCCCTCTTATGACCCGTCTTGTGTCAACAGAGAAAGTCGAGAACGACAGTAATTCCGCGGTAATAAGTCACTCTTTGCAACCTAAGTATATAATTGTCAATACTACAGACAACTACATAGACTCTCACTACACCCTTCTATTACTGCAAAATGATTCCTCCTGGGTAGATGACAAATCGGTGTCTCGGCCGACAATCCCCCGCTTTCTCGTACTTCCCAAAGGGGAATACAGATTGGTCAGCAGGATTCAAGAATCCTATTGCCGAGGTATCTCTAAATATCCAACGCTGTCAGGCTTATGCGCCAGCAAATTGTCTGTTATGCTTTTCTAATTTACCTCGGCAGGAATTGTTGGTCCGCTCGGCTGAGACATATCAATATGCTTAGTACGGATTTGATGATGTATCCAAATAGACATTGGATATACGTCTGTCTTATCCTGGAACAATCATCCAATCTGCGGCTTAGTGACAGACATGATACCATACAATGTATACTTGAACGGAAATCAGATGACATCGAAGACTTTCTTGCTATCCTTCATCCCGTTACTCCAGTGAAGCCATCATCAGCCGCGATGATCGCCCCGTTGATGATCTTGGCAGATGCCGCTGAACTGACATATACAGCCAGCTCAGCCACGTCATTCAAGTCCAATATCCGCATGTCGAGGGCCCCTCGCAACCGCTCCATCAGCTGGAGGCCTTCCATGTTGACGCCAGCGCGCATCGCGTCCACGATATTCGTCCTCATTCCACCCAGCATCAGGGCGTTGCAGCGGATGCCCTTCTTGCCGTAAAAGGCAGCCGTGTGTTTGGTGAGGCCATCTAGACCATGCTTGCTGGCAGTGTATGCAGCTCCTACGATTCACAAAAGGTTAGAAGAAACCCATCGGAGTGAAAGGAAGAATTGCATACCAGCCATCGCGCCAGAGTGACCGGCCAAGGAGGAGATGTTGAGGATCGACCCTTTGGGCTCCGGCTGAGCGAGCATGATACGCACAGCTTCTTTGCTCAGGAGATACGGAGCGGTCAGGTTGACGGCAATCACCTTGTCCCACAGCGCACGATCCAGATCGCCGACGGGATCGAAGCGATCCATGATGCCGGCATTGTTGACCAGGATATCCAGCCGGTTGAACTCCTTGGTGATTTCGCTGAAGAGGTTCTGAATGGATTCTTCGGACGTGATATCTGCGGCGACCGCCCTGAGGGTGCCCTTGACGGACAGTTCGGCAGAGGCCTCCTTCAGACGCTCTTCGTGGATGTCGCAGATGACCACATTGGCCCCAGCTTCGAGGAATTTGGCCGCGATCACTTTTCCCAGCCCTCCTCCTGCGCCGGTGACGAGGACCGTCTTTCCTGACAGTGACTTCTCCGGCGTTGTCATCTTGACGACCAGTGATCGATCAATCGAATGCGCCAGTCGCTTGAACGGATTCTTGGGAGGTGAAAAATACGGGCCATAATGAAGACTGCATGTGGTGCACTAGATATATATATTCACCAGAGAGATACCTAGCTAGCCCTGTAGACAAGTGACAAAGCCAAATTGAACTAATTAATTTTAGCGGGTGGTGATACTCTTGCCCCGCAGTCACTCTCAGCGACTTGACTCAATTGAAGATTTCCGTCCTTGTCGAGGTCTAGCAATGCTGGCGTTTCCCAATGAAATTGCATGTCGGAGGGTAAACAGTCGGCTCGGATCCCTTGACATCCGAGTGCCGCGCATGACCTTAACTTTAGTCGCTGATGCTCGGGCGCCAAGGATCCCGTGAAGATACGTATAGATGAATTTCACGTACATATACGGAGTACCTCAAGCTCTCAGACAAATGAATAAACGACCATTAATACTAGTTTGTTCATAAGCGCAGTTATATATCTCCGTGCATCACCGTATGGAGTCCGTTCGGATTGTGGGAGAGGACACGTATGTACATGTACATACGTACGATCAATCCGCTGGAGCCACACTATGATGTTGGGCTGTTGCACAGCATAGAATTTACGTCAAACGTTGCTCCCTCTCGAGACCTTGAAACTGCTACTCTGGCTTCTGCGCGGTGATAACCAGAAAATCAAACAGGGGATGGACGTCTTTCCGCTGCACGTCCACCCGCACCCCCGCATAGACGGCAACTCCTCCTTCGACCATCCCAGAACCTCCGTGAACAGCGCCAGCGTGAAGGCTTCCACCCCCTCGATAAAATTGATGCTCGTGAGGGTTCCAATCTCCTTCAGTCGCGGGTCCTTGGGCCAGGGACCGATGGGCAACTTGAACCTCTTTCGTGAACCCGGCATCCTCGACCCAGCCCTTGATCGACAGTGCGGGGTCCATGGTGCGGCTGATCTGATCACAGGCGTCCATAAGACCGTTCATCATCTCGACCATCTTGTTGTCCGGCGTGAATGAGTCGTCCTCCGAGTAGAGCGTGTTGGCCGACTCTTGAAACTCGATCCAACCGCCCGGCTTCAGGTGGTCATAGCACTGCTGCACCAGCCGGGGCCAGTCGCGGATCGAACCCGCCATGTACCGACAGTGGATATAATCATAAGGCTGCGGCTCCAACCAGTCCTGTTCCACGTCGTCGACGATGAACTTGACGTTAGGAGGCACCCACTGGGGTTGGATTGGGCTGAGATCGTTGTCCCCGATGACGCTCGCTTGCGGATACAGATCGCCGAACTGGATGGGCCAGATGCCCGTGCTGTTCCGATGTCGAGGATCCGCAATCCGTCATCCGGATTGATGGGGGCCAGGAACAGTCGGTCGTTGAGCAGCCGGAAGAATACGTGGTGGATCATGTCGAGCCGGTCCTGCTCGGGCTCATTGTTGGGGAACTGATAGCTGCCAGATTCGTAGCCGTGATAGCGGCGCCCGTGCTTCCATTCATGCTTCAGTACGCTCGGGGTCAACGACATAGAGTACGAGGATGATTCGTCGCCATACGCCGAGTCCACGTCTTCGTCCACATCCACTGCGGGTTCCGTGACGGCGAATCACCTTGTCCCAGAACACACGATCCAGATCGGCGACGGGATCGAAGCCATCCATGATCCGACAGTGACGCCGGTCATCCTTATTCACCGTATTCGGCTTTTTACTGAGATATTGAGAAGTACTCGCTCACAAAGAATTCCAGCTCCTGAACACTGAACGTCAGTCCCGTCGTTGGGACATGTGCTGGTAGGACATCGAATATGAGATTGATTGGAAGAACTAAGGGTGCACCAGTAAGAGTCGGAGTACCATCAGGCTGCATGGCAAGCGTTAAAGATTGCATACACGTGGGCCGGTGAGTATTCTGTCCATGGACTGGCCTGGGGTTCGGCTGCCGCTCCCACCGTTCCAGTTCAAGAATCCTTTGGTCGTATCTGATATGAATAAGAACCACGATATGAACCTCTCCATTTGTTTTGGTCAGCCAATGATGAGCGTCGCTTCTTAATTGATTCATCGTCTCAGATAGGCCAGCCTCAACGACCAATGTTGCTTTATCATCTCCCCCACTTCTAGTATTTCGAGGCTTGAAACAGTCATCAGGCTCCTTAGATCGGCCAGTGCCCTCATCACGTCCAGTCCCAATAGACTTTATATCAGAACGTGTTATGCCCACACTTCTACAATGTTCAAGGAACATTTCTCGGAATTCCGTAACAACGAGATCATGACGCTTGCTTGCGAATTTAACGATCAACTTTTCATTGCTCTTATTGTAATGAAGCCGCATCTCGGGAAGGTCGCGCCAATTTTTGTCCAGCGAAGCAATGACCTGGGGCTTAATCAGCTCAGCAGCGATATACTGAGGACCATTCCCATCTTTCCAAGCACTGTAGGACTCATCGAGGAATTTCCTGAACTTGGGATAGGTTGTGAATGCGTGACGATCCCTGTGTGGAATCGCGTAATCGGCAGACATTATCCGACACCGCGGTACGGGACTGCTCTACTGATACTTCCGTTCCCATGTGGGCCAACATCACTTTGGCAAGTCGAAAGCTCAGAGACAGTGATTCGAATCTGAATAGAGACAGGGCAAAGGAAGAAGATGATATGAATGAAGGTAAGTACTTGAGGCGAGCAGACGCGGAGGAAAGACCACGATGGAGTTGCGACGTGCGGAAGGCTGAAGCGACTGACCACGCCACTTGCCTGATTCGGGTGCCGATCGGGTATGGTACGGTATTGTGACAGAACGTGGCGGTGCATTGGTCTGTCAAAAGGATTCTCCTCTGCGGGGGATCCGCGGTAATACCAAAACGGTGGAAATAATGGGCAAGGCAGGCGGTGTCCCGGGGAGTCGGAAGGGAGACAACCCGCGATCATACGATTTTCACCTTCCCAATCGATGTAGCGAACGACAGTGACAAGCCTCTTTTTCGATGTCTCTCTTGCCCTTCTTTTCCTGCAAGCCCCAGGTTTTCAGACTCCTGCTGCTATGGGAAGCGGATTATGATTCAGATCGAGGCTGACTGTTAATTTCATTGGTCAATACCCCTGAGGAACCCATTTCGTGTTTCCGAGGCGCGTACCTCACTAAAAGCTATCAACGCGGACTGCTTACATCAACCTGCGCTGGGGGGAAATACTATGCCTAGAGCATGGGTTCAACAACCATCTAACCCAACAAATCGTTGACACCAGCAGATTGCTACTACCATATGGTCCTCATGCCCTTGTTCTGAAGATGGTTGAAGACCCCTGAAGGCCCTTGGGATCAATTGTTTCCCTCCACCACTCGTTTTAACCCTACTATCATTCAATCAGACAAGAAGCTGCCAGAGACATCCGCGTTCTTTGGCTTTTGATGGTTCTGCATCTCGTCCTTTGATCTGGAGATTCTTCATACATTTCACTTCACTTCAGCCTGGAGTCTCTCCAGTATCATCGTCATAGTCCAGCACAAGCACATCTTTTGATTTCGCCGACCTTAACCTGTCCTACCTCTTCCGTTGTTCTAACATACTGAATTGGATCAATTATCATATTTTAACTGTTTCTGAGGGTTTCCGACTTTCAAGTGCCGTCATATCCTGTGATCAACTCGGATGACAACTTCTTCCGTCGTAGATGGCGGTTTCGAACCGCCGTCCTCCCCCGTGGGAGGATCTGCGACCCGATCAGACGAGCCTTCATTGACCAGCGGCCCTGCAAATGATCTCGAGCAGGACTGGTCTCAATGGATGCGGTGGGACTGGGATGACATAACCTCTCAGACCAAGTCGAATCACGATCCTTCGAACTCCGGGCTGGTCCCAGATCCTATATCAACCAACATCGAGAACATGGATTTCTCAGCCGATATCTCACCGCCTGCTTCTTTCCCAGACCTAAGTCGTGACTGGGATTCATCCATCCTCCAGGGTAGGAGACACATCGCTTCCTCCTCGTCCTCATACTGGAAAGGACGGGATTTCAAGAACCCATCGATCAGCCTGTCACCTCAATCCAACAGCCCGCAAACCCGAAAAAGGAAGATGACCAGCGACGATGACGGCTCCGCCGGAGTGGAGGATGATTCGCCACCAGAATCGAAGAAGTTACCGGCAAAGAAGCGATCTCACAACGTGATCGAGAAGCGATATCGAGCCAACCTGAATGAGAAGATCGCCGAACTCAGAGACAGTGTTCCCAGCCTGCGAGCGATGGCAAAGCAAGGCAGTGGAGGCTCTCCTGCCGATGACGATGCCGATGGCGCACCGTCGGTAAACAAGCTCAACAAGGCGTCCATCCTCTCCAAGGCCACCGAGTACATCCGCCACTTGGAATTGCGGAATAAGCGTCTTGAAGAAGAAAACAGGGAATTGAAGGAGAGGCTGCGACAATTGGATAAAGCAATGGATCAGAGCGCCACCGTCTCGGCTTCCTCCCCTGGCAGCTACACGGGGACTCTGGATTCCAGTATAAGCTCCCCTCCAAGTGTTTTCTCTCCTGTGGAAGAAGCGTCGGCAGTTCAGAAACCGACCAGTACGCTTCACCCTCCGGAGGGATTGCTCAAAGTCCCCGATTATATCAAGCAGATGCGGGCATCCGCAGCTACGCAAGGTGCCTTTGCAAAGTCTTATATCCAAGACGACCGCAACACCAAGAGAGGACCAGAAGGTGATGGAGGCGGAGGTCGACGCCTGGGATTGACCAACAAGTTTATGCTCGGTACTCTTGCCGGGTTGATGATCGTCGAAGGTATCAGCACTCAGAAGAAGACGGAATCGACCGACAAGGGGCTGCTCGCAGTCCCCTTAAGCTTTTGGAATGACATGGTTTTGGCTTATATCAGATCCTGGCAGGCAAACCTGAATATGGGTTCTTGGAATTCATGGCAGGTTCGAGCTATCTTCCACTTTCTTCTGACTGCGGTTGTTGTCGTTGGCTGTGCCTTCGTCGTCTTCCTCTATCTGTTCAACTCGCGACCCGGGTTCCAACGCAGTTCACCGAAAACAGCCTGCGTTTCTGCAACGGCGATGACGCCATCTGCATTCAGGAGACAGGCGTGGCTGACCAGTATCCAACGAGTGGGTGTTCCACGTCACCGGTTCTTCCTCGAATGGTTCGCAGTCACCTGCCGGTGGATTGAGTACACACTGGGGTGCGTCTTGGGATGGAAACTGTACTCCTGGATCACTGGAATCACCGAAGAAGATGAGAAAGGTCGGGTCAAGACTTGGGACATTGCCATTGACGCTCAGCTGGCGGGTGGTGATGCCGAAGTGAGCAAGTCCCGGTTGGTTCTTACGATTTTCGCCGCAGGCACTCTGCCACGAAGCCCGGAGAGAATGATGTTGAAAGCTCTCCATTGTCGTATATTGCTCTGGAGACTTGGCGAGCCAGGCTCGTTCGTCTTTCGGGTTGCTAACGATGTTGCCCGGCTGTTGGCGACATACCAGTGGGGTCTGGCGAGGAAGATGAATCGATCATTGCCCAAGGACCATCCAGATTCTCTACCCAGCCATCTTGCTGCTCTGGTGGAGAGGGAATGTGACGAGGTCATGATTGATTCGGTCATCCAACGTGCCGCGAATCTCACTTGGAATCGGCCCACACAAGAAGCAACCGACGACGATGAAGCACTTCTCGATGTTGTCGTGGAGGACCCGGCCATTCGATCTTGCTTGGATTCGCTCGCGGCATGGTGGTCCAGTCATGTTTTACAGCGTGCATTGCTCCGGTCCTTCGAGGTTGGGCACGGCCCTTCAACGGAGAAGACTCGGGATCTCCTGCGGGCGAAGATCGACCTTGCGCTGAACGTGGCTCCGCGGCCATCTGCTGCATACACCCGTGCGCTGGTCATGAAAGCTGTCTTCTTCGAGGAGGATAGGATTCGAAATATTGGGGCGGTTCTTGCTGCGTTGCCCTCCAAGAAAGATAAGGATAAACAGACTCAGGCTTCGAATTTTCTCGACTCGTCCATCCCAGTTTCTGTGCGCGAGGAAATCGCGATAGCCGTGCGCTGCGCGATGATTATCGCTATCATCAAAGCGCGAGCGACCAACGACAATTCTTTGCCGTCTTATTTGACCGTTCGCAAAGCTATTACCTGGTTCAACCAGCTTCCTTTGGACCCGGTCGAGCTGACCTTGGTTGGGTTTGCCGCTGTATATCACCTGCTACATGTCGTCACCAACTATGGTGATCTCCTTTCTGCCTCCTCTTCATCATCATCTGAGTCTTCATCTCCCGTGTCGTCGCCGCCCTCGTCAGGCGGTCCAACCCCAGCGTCGACAGTATCGTGGGCGGACGACGAGCGAGACCGCAAGCCGAGCGCAACACACAAACGCACTTGTTCTGACAGTATCGGCGAACCGACACCGCAGTACGGCCGTGTGGCCGAAGATCTGATGTACTGGGCCCGGCACGCCTACAACCCTGCATTCTACGGGTTTACGAACAACCTCATCGACACCGTGGAAGCGGAGTGTATTGCCGTGTGCAAAGAAGTGGGGCTTGATGTTGCCGACCATGCACAGTCGGTCAAGTCCAGTTTGCGGAGGATCATCAAAGCGGAGCGGAAGCATCGCAAGAACGCTGGTCGTGCCGCGGAATCGGAGGATTCGAGGGACAAGGGCAATCGCCGGCACAGCTTAGAAAGCAACGATACCGGGTATGGGAGTAGCAGCCAGGGAGACGATCGCCGACAGAGCACGACGCAGTCACTATAACTAATCACGCGGTAGCCCTGTTTCTTCCTTTATTCATGCCTATATGATGTTATGTTATGTGGTGTAATAACTGTCAATACTTACGGATTCATTCAGCCTCTTCCCTCTGCTTCGTCGGAGTCAGATTGGTGTGGTGTCCTTCTTTCTTTTACGGCGAAAAATGGGAGGTGTCCTGCTCAGATGGTTATCTTTTTCTTTCTCTTTCCTTTGGTCCAGGGAACTGTCTGTTTTCAGGTATGTAGATAGGTGAATAGGTTTTAATTCAGGGCGAACCTCGAGGACCCATTTGAACTATATCAGAACCATACCAGAGCTCTACATAAGATAAAGGGAAGGAAACGAGCGAAGTAAGCGAGTGACTTTAGGATCTAGTTATAGGATACAGCCTATAGATATATGTCAACAG
This sequence comes from Rasamsonia byssochlamydoides, assembly GCF_041956645.1. Classification (NCBI taxonomy): domain Eukaryota; kingdom Fungi; phylum Ascomycota; class Eurotiomycetes; order Eurotiales; family Trichocomaceae; genus Rasamsonia; species Rasamsonia byssochlamydoides. The sequence goes on along the minus strand of NW_027192398.1, from coordinate 327,973 downwards.
GTCTAGACGATGAAGACGATCGATCTACTACAGTACTTTTTTTTATTTTTTTTTATTAGACTAGAACAAGAACTCCTTCCTATCTAGGTAGGTATCTTGACAAAACTAAACTAAACCAAAGACAATAATAATAATAACATACTGCATACAATGGTCACAGGACGAAAAGAAGATCTGATCAGAAAGAACAATCGCAAGGCAAATGACAGAAAAAAAGGCCAAAAAAAGTAAATAAAAATATAAAAATAAAACCAAAATAAAAAGAAGAGGCTACATGCAACAGCATAAGTATGGTGGTGCTCACCGGTTCTGCTCGCAGTGGCGTTGGCGCATTGCCGCCTGTTCGGGCGCTGTTCAGGAGAGCTTCGGGCGGTTGTTCACCACCTCACTATTCTTCACCTGAACACCGAACACTTGCAGAAATTTTCGCAATCTCATTGCCGGGAAAGACTTGACGAACTGAAAGATGATTAAAAATCCAACTATCGGTCGCAGAGAAAAGCGGGCTTTTCTTTGTTGATCTCCTTTCAGCTGTCTTCGTTTCCCGTCCTCTAGACTTCAACGCATCCCCAGCCACTATCACAATCTGCACCTATATTTCTTATTTTCTTTACCTTTTCTAAAAGGACGATGAAGACATAGGATCCCACATCTAGTTTTACCCACATTGTAGACTTCCGCAAGCACGATAACTCAGAAATTAAACGATCTATCCTCCCGCATATAGAAGCGCAGCATAATTGTGCTCTTCTCATCTTTGATAAGTTAGTACAGCAGTCCTTCTGCAGATCAAGAAAGCAGTTGATTCACATTTTCTGTTTCTTGTAGGGTTCTTAAGCTATACCCTTAAGCACTTTACCCACTAGATATCCGAACATACAAGGCGTTCCTAGAGTCTGTCGCCCAAGGCATGAAGGGCCATATCGAAGATAAGCCTACAACTGCAACCGTTGAAGGCTTCCTCGGAGATTTCGAAGCTGGGTTGGCTCTAAGGCGAAAATACAGCTTCCCGGAAAATGTGTCTGCTACACTCAGAGAAGTATGCTACTTAAAATGTCACGTTTCATGCATTTGCATGCTGAAATCTGTCTAGTGGATCCTACAGGGGCTGAAGGGTTAAGGCAGAGGATTATGCTAGAGCGTGATATTCTGGCTAAGATCCTCCCTAAGAAAGTTAGCCTGTGCAGTTCTGATGGACGGAGAGCACTCCAAGCAATAGAGGCTCTCTGCACGCAAGATTTTTCAGTTGCTTATCATTCCAGCCTCCAACCTGTAGACAGAAAATGCTTATGTGGAAAGCTGATTGAGGAGTATATCTTCCTATTACTAACTAGTAATCCCTAATCTGCTGACATGTCCAGGTTCCATCCTCATTGTCAGTGGCTGTACCTTTGCCGCTGCTATAGGGCTTGACTCCGCCACACTAGCAGAGATGAAGTTGCCAAACTCTGCTTTGACTGTGACCATTGGTTAACAACCGTCTCGAGTGGGAAAGTCACTGCCAGGATCATCTCAACAAACCGGAAGAATTGTTCTGATGTGACCTATTGATGTTTCGCAATGTCCCGATCAAGCCAGGCTATTGCCCTTTCTGCATGAGCAACCCTAAGTTATGCCTACTGAGCACATGAAGCAGTTCGTCTTCAATAGTTGCAAGTGGTATAAGCATATTCAAAGTCACCTTAAGGAACTGCAAGGCGATTTTACTTGTCTCCACCCAGCATGTTCGGTGGAATTTGACACGCTCGAAAAATTGCAGCATCACCTCGTGCATGTTCACTGTTATCGGTCCCTGCGTGAAAAAAAAAAGGCCACGGGTCGAGTATGAGAAGATGATAATGGAAAGGATTTTAAAATAGACGAATAATATGCTCGGCAATAGGAGCACACTTATCAAAGCGGCGAGGACAACAAAGGTCCTTCACGAACTAGGTCCGCTGATTACAACTTCGTATCTTTTCCCAGGTTTTTGAAGTCGTCTCAGTGATCCATTGTGGATCTAGAGAGGCTATCCTCCTCGATCTATCCATTATTTACTTAGACAGTGCGCTCAAGGAGTGTGGTGAGAAGCGTCGGGCGTGGTGGGCAATCTGGGAGATGGATGGCTATGCGACAACCATCCGACAGACGCCCACCGCTGTGCTATGGATTGCATCGGCCTTTCTCTGGTAAGTTTCATTGAGTCCAGTGCCTGTAATCGGATACATATCGAAGCCTTGTGCATCAAGTGTCGGATGTAGCAAGCGGCCAGCTATGCCAATCATCCCGCCAATCGCCACCCTCCTTTTGCTTTGCGGGCCAGATTCGACGGAAAATCAGCTCGACATCGGATTCCAGTAATGTGTGGTGTCTACCAAACCACCTGTCCCGTTCTTGCTGTTCGATCTCCCTTGCAACTAGCTCATGGCAACAATCGTCTCGTGGATTGCGTTCAACTAGCTACGAACGGCTGAGATTCCAAAACACGCCCTGAAGACTTAACAACATGTCGTTGGCCCCAAAGTTGCCTCCGCCAGTGACCCGTACTTTCAGTCTCTCCAGTGGCAATGAGGACATCGGGTTTACCTAAGGAGATCGTCCGAAAAATGGCACAGGCGAGGGTCTTGTCTAGTGCGCTGTTGATGAATGCGTCCCGGATATGACCATTGCGAGCATAGCGGAACCCACCTAACTGGACCTTGAAGTACTGCTGGTCGAACTCATCAAAAGACGGGTCATTTGGTGTTTCAGACCCTTCGTCATCATCATCATCATCTTCGTCATCTTCCCCAAGTACAGCACAATCTGATTGCATCTAGTGTCAGGACAAATGTCGTAACCTTGGTAAGGAACCTAGTGCTTTGTAGGTAGCAACTTCGGTGGCATCCCCTCTAGAGCGGCGGAGACGCAGTGCCAAGTCTTCAAGCAATGGACAATGCTCGCTAATCTGTGCAATGTCTTTCTGCGTCAGGCGTTCGCCTTTGGAAGGCCATAGCGAGAGCTTGCGCAAGCCAGAGCCATGATGGTCAAGAACGGAGTCCAAGGTGAGATCATGGTGCCATCCCACCAGTTCGAGAGTGGATAAATGCGGTAAGCTGCGAAGGAAGCGCTTCGTGATATCAAAATAATTGCTTGTTCGTCGTCGCTGGGGATACCTTGCTGCAAGGTTTAGGACCAAGGTTACAAGGGATGAGAAGCTACAATTTGTTGCTAAACAGTCCAGCGCATCCTCCTCGATGCCAGTCTCAAGCTTGAGGATACGCAAGACAGAGAAGTCAGTGTGCCCTCTCCAGTCTTCAATAACTTGCTTCGTTATAGAGCTGTAGCTAGACAGCCGGAGGCATCGTAATGAACCCGGCGAGAAGCTAAGCGTCTGTCGCAGGAGCATTCAGGCTGCGAAACTTAAAAGTATTGATATGAAGCCTGCACTGAGGCCGATGCTGATGTAGGATCTCAAGAAGACAAGGGGGGAACTGGCTGGGACATCCATAGAGCAGATCTGCCAGTGCGGGCAATTGCTTGATCAGATTGGCCAGCGGCCTCCAGGCGTCGTTGGTCTCGTAAACTGCTTCAGCAGGCAGTTTGTCAGGCATGAAATCAAAATGATGGGAGTGGTCCAAGTAACCGTCTAAGGTTCCATTGTCATCACCCCGCTCCGCAGCGGAAATCTTGGGCCGGTGCCATTGGTATTGAGGATCGAGCTTGCTGCCGTCGTCATGTGGCGGCTGGCCGTCGATAATCAGACGATGGACGTGTCTGAAGCTTGCAGCGCGCTGCAGCATTCCGGAACATTCTTGTACATCTCTAGCCAGGTGCTGACGGCTGAGCACAGAGAACTTGATCGTACGGAAGAGGAGAGCAGTGGTGGCAGAATAGCAGAACTTGCTCGCACACGCAAAAGCCAGCACGCTTGGCGTATTATACGTGATCAAGATATTCGCAAATGAGCAGTAAGACCTCGGCCGGCAAGCTCTCCAGGGTTCGAGCAGGCATCTTTCAGTCTTAAGGATGAAGAAGGATGAATATTGTTTGTAGAAAGAGATTCTTGTCAACAGAAAGACAGTTGCGATCTTACATCCATACCAGCACTGCGGCGACTAACAAGACTTGGACTTGCGCTAAGAAGCAACCCTGCCTAGCTACACTACGAACGGATGGTGGCATTTGATAAGCATTTAATTAATTAGGAGTGGAGTTACATTGTCGAAGCCAGTGTTGACCAAACTCCGATTTTAAATAAGTAGACAAAATGTGGGTTCATCAGATATAGAAGACTGTATTTCACATTGCGACTAAGTATAGTTCCTGTTCCTTCTTAATTTTGGCTTGACAGCCAAACCAGTCACCTCAGATTCCACCTATGCTGTGATTGTGACACGAATTCAGTCTGTGTTTCTAGAATGGGTCTGTTTGCCTATACAAATTCGCTCCATAGAACAGCCTATAGTTGCCAGCACCATCGTACCTGGGAGGGCATCAGTTGCAATGTCTACTACGAAGGACAAGGGGACGGAAGGCACTCACTGGAAGAGCGCGATGCCTCGTTTGCTCTGGTCGACTAGGGCGGCATTGGGTCCCTCGTACCTTCCAGTTTGTCTGTTGTATTAGTAGTTCAATCTTGCGTATCCCCGGATGCGGACTTGTGCGCCGGGGATATTGGTTTGAAGCAGGTTGATGATCAGGTTGATCTTGTTCTCGTACTTGATGGGCCCCTCCTTGGTGTCCGCATACGGCGTCATGATGATGACTCGCGTGTTGTCTCCTGGCTGGTTGAACAAGTTCCAGTCGATGGCGGGTCCCAGTGTATTGGCATCTTGGGTGCCCTGGCCGGTGATCGCGTTCAATACCTTTTCTTGGAAATTTGTGAGACTTTCACTGCCCGGGGTGACGTCGTCGCTGGCCATCAAGGCATAGACCTCCCAGTAGTGGGCCTGTTCGCCCAAGCTTGTCAGTCAATGATACCATGGCAGGGCAGGGCAAGCGGAGATCTGACCATGTACACGCCTCTGAGGCCGATGACTGCCCAGCATCGTGCAGCCATGCAGGCCGCCTGTGCCCATCTGAATTACAGCGTCGCCAAAAGCTTCCTGCTACGATACAGTTCCCTGATTCGTTCCACCAGCGAAGAACCCAAGGTTATTGGGGAACTGGGTATCTTGGGGTTTGACCACGCCGTCTACAACTTGGATTTGGCCAGGTAGATAAGCCGCTACTCGTGCCATGACCTGTAACTGTATTTCAATTTCACGACCTACCAAGCATTCTTGAGCCTCGAACAGTTTATGTGTAATGCTTTATGAAGATAGGCAAGGTTCTTTAACTAACATGCAGACCTCCTGGACTTGAATTAGACCAATTAGACTTCCAGATAAAAGCATCTACCCTGAAGAGAGGTTCAAAGATGTTGGAATGCCCCAGCACCAACATGATGGTTGCAATACCCACGACGCCCATCTGGGGGCGGATCAGAAGCTATATCACGCAGCACGGCTAGATTCAAGGTGTCACCTTCCTATCTAAGTTGGTAGCGTAGATTTCCTCTTCGATTAAACAGCTTCCCCCACACGCCAATGCCGGCAAGCTATGAACTTGGTGCATCTCCATGGTTAGCAACATCTCGTAGCACCATTGGGAACATTCCTTTTGTGGCGCCATCCGCCAGTGAATGCCTGGACTTCTGGTGTAGAGTCGGGCGATCCAACAATGGTGCCAAACGCTAACTGGGCAGGTCTCAAGCTGATTAATAAAAAAAATTTGATTAGAAGCATACCACTGTTATCTCGCTAGGGCTCGAGATCCATCGATTCTCGGCCTCGGGTTTAAGGTGTCATCCAAGGGACATGGTCAAAAAGCTTGTGCGTTAAGGAGTTCCCCCCTTCTAATAAGACATGAAGATTTAGGCTAATACCGGTAACTACGGCATGGAACTCAGAAGCGATCTGTCCAGCGTTTATATATAAATCCAGCAAAACAGGAATCAACGAGTGAAGCATCGGATCAGGCGAGTGAGGGATTTTGAGAAGAGAGGGAAGGAAAAAAAAAAGAAGAGAGGGGGCAACATTTCCATGATGGTTAATGGCTGACACAGACAATGTTGAAGTAGTGTCCTTGCCTTTTCAACATCTGCGCTGTTCGCAAAGATTCTCTCGTATGTTTGGTCAGTGGTTTTCGGTAATCAAAACAGGACCCAATGCCATCATCCCAGAGAGGTGATAGATAGACACCTGTACACATAATCATTATCTTCTCCTGATGTTTCTCATGTCCACAAGATCCAAAGAGATGTATGTATCTCTATCAACAAGATGTCCCTCATGCCGCCTGCTTGGCTATGAGTGTCATTGCAACTATGACCACAGCAAAATCCTCCATGTGGCTTGAATCGCTGACATTCCATGGCCCATATATTTGCATTTTGAGAAAAGCATTTGGTGTCACTGTGGCCTTTTCTTTGTCCAAGTAGTCATAGTAGTCCTGATGGTATGATGCAAACGTGATGAAAAGTTGATGGCGGTCCTAGGAGATGAGAACGAGGCTGGCAATTGTGATTGGGTTAGTAATTAAATAAATAGACATATCTGAAGATGGAGGAACTCACTGGTTATTAAAGTCAGGTGCTACTTTTGGAGCTGCTGGAGCTGCTGGAACTATCACTAGAATCGGTCTTTGCGGCACTGCTGCTTCCTGCCTTGAATAGTTCCCCCAAAGACCGGCCAACCTTATGCCCAATTGTCTTGATATCGGTCATTTTATTAGGCTTCAATTGAGCCTGGGTCTTTCTTCGAAGGCGTTTCGGCCTTGGAGTAGGCTGACCCATAACCCTTTCTCTGTCTGGGATCCCTCCGACTACCATCGTCTGCTCTTGTAGTTCCCTCACCGGCTTAAATGATCCTGGCCATATTTCGGTATGCTCAGTGAGGGATCTGATTTGGATATCATCGTCGACGATCTTTAGCTAGTTCTTTAGCTCTGGCGAGGATTTGACGATGTCGATGGCTTCTTCCCATGTCTGGTCGAGGCCGTATAAAGCTTTATCGCTGATGAGTCTCTTTGCTTTTCTTAGGGGAGGGTAGATTGTCCTGAACATAGAGAATTGCTTCTGGGTGACATCGGATCCCGACCCAAGGTACCCCTGTTCTAGATCATGGATGGTCATTCCTTGTAATTTCGCGTTCTTTATGAGCTCATCCAAATCTTCTTCATCAGCAGGAATAGCAAAGGCTGGGACATTTAGCTCCTCCTTCGGGATCTCCGGGGGCTTTTGCGAATTTGGTGATGTCTTCGGCATGGTAGCGAGTTTTAGACGGGATATTGGATTAGAACATCAAAAAACTATGATGGCAAAAAAGGCTGAAAGAGAATATGTCCTAATAGAGAGAGAGAGAGAGAGAAACACGGACTTGGAATTTGTTGGTAAACAAAACCTGCGAGGCGAGCACGAGAAGTCAGGAGACGTGTTCTCATCGCGCTAATTACACGACCTGCTTTCTTCCTAATTTTCATGGCGTCGATACATTGAATTGTTCAAGCAGTGTTTTGCAGTAATATCCTATGCCCTCCAGCTCTATGCAGGCTTTTGAGTATGATAGTCAATCCTCGCTTCCAGTTCCCGTTAACTACGCATTCAATATAAGACACCCCCTTCCGAATAGTCTTCCCTACGGCATATAAAATTTTCTATATCTTCTCCACTTATTATTTCTTTAATTAGGTCAGGCAAGGTTGCGGTCGTCATGATTATATACTTAGATAATAACACTCCTTGGACATTGTTGCTATTTTCTTATGAAAGCACAAGATGCTTCACGCTTCCTGTCAGACAATGTACTCAATATCTCCGAGCACGATACTTTAGGAAACTCAGACTTCATAGGCAGTCACAGCCGCGGGAACCTTGGAACTGACTCTCACGCATGTACCTAGGTAACTACTACGTATGTAGTCCATACATATACGTACCCATCTCAGGCAGCAAGAGGGCGCTAGGCCGGTTTTGGACAACGAGTCATTGACTACCCCAACATATATTTGCGCGTTGTTCCTTCATTCCACAAAGCAACTGCGCCCTTTTGAAGATGTCCATTCGCAGGTTTTTTGGGAGTCTTCGGCGCTCTGACAAGAGGCGCTCTGACAAGAGAGAGAAAGACCAGAAAGACCAGGAACAGAGAGCTCAGAGCGACGCCCACGAAAAAGTCCTGGAGAGTCTGGATGTGATTTATCGACTCGTTGAGGAAGATACTCGTGTTTACCTTGATACAATGTTCACAAATGCCCTCAACATCAAATGTGAGGATTTGGTGTTGAATGGTGACGGCAGCTATTCGGCCCCTGCTTACCCATGCTTCTTCCAACCTTGTCCACTAGACCGACTCGGAGCTCACCCCATCGACCCAGAGCATTCTCCCACTCAAGCAGAGATCAGAAGCAATGATGCCTGCTGGGAAGGCGTGCCAATACTCAAAGAGAGTTATTTGGACGAGGCCGATTTCATGTGCTCAATAATGGACTGGAACTTCAGAGCATATAAGCGAAAAGCGGAAGATAACAGGCAGATAAAACTGATGTCACTGACCAATTGGAGACCAGTGTAAGTTACCTAGGTACCATAAAGGCTTTGTGTGATAGTTACTAATCAATATTACTGCCAATAGACAATTTTCGAATTCAGTCATCCATGATGCCTTTGAGGAAACAGTTTTCAATTCGATGAAGTGGACCCCAATAAATGCTTGGCAGCCTCCTAAAGGCCAACCGCATGTTATGTTCACAATGGCACATGGATATCTAGGTGATGAGAAACTTTTACTACGTGGAGAGGTACTTGCAATCGTGGCGGCGATGATAACACGATTGGAAAGGCGTTCTCTTCAAAGCCACAACATCATCCCTGTTAGTAATATGCTTTTCGTCCTCCCTTACGTGTCAAATCTAATCGATCTATACCTTTTTTTTTAGGTAATGGTATTCTCTTTCATGGGTGGAAAGCAAGGAAGAATTTTGCAAGCATATTTCAACTCCCAAGGACTTGTCATTCGAAAGACCCAACTCTATGATTTTTCAACATCGGAGAAGGCCAAACTATCCACCGAACTCTTCTTACAGTATATGACCAGTGACATGATTGGTGATACCCAACAGTCGAGTACAAGTTAATTTCTTACGGAGAGAACGAACGTGAGACGGGGAAAAATTAGTTTGGGAGATATATCGACCTGGTAATCGACCCAACGGCTGGGGAAATTTCAGAAATTTTGACGTCCATTCCATATCTACGACGACGTTCACATTGGAGGGCGGCAAGGGGTTTGTCGTCATTCTGAGTCTCTGCTACGGTGGTAGTGGTCCCAGTTCTACCGCTATTCGGGTAGATCGACAACTGAAGCCGCACGGGAGGGGGGAGTATTTGATAATCGTGAGATGGTGGAATTGGATCAGCTTTGACCATGTTTCCCATCGTCGTTTCTCAATCACGATGGTCCTGAGTTCGTGTCTGTTAAGAAAATTGAACCCATAGACTTGACATGGTAGAGCAGAGCAATAGTAACATCTGCAAACTCTTAGCCTCAATCCTCAAATGTGACACCTCCTGCGACTCTCACCCTTGAAGCAGCTATTAGGCCTTAAGGGCTAGAATGAGAATTGACCGCGCTTATGATTGCAGCATAAAAAGAGAATTATGAGGGCTGGCGGAACTATGGGAAAGAATTACTAGTCAATGACCTGATATCTTCATCGATTTCGGCGCTGCAGTGGAAGACCATCTTTGCTGGTGAAAAGAATACCACATCCTGTTTATCTCCCTTTTTACAGAAAGTGACTAGCAGAAGGTGACTGGCAGAATCAGCGGCAACTGCCAGAAAGACGCTGAGAAAGCGATAGACGGTGACCAGCAGAAAGTGACCAGGAACAATGACAAACAGTAGAAGGGCCAGTGGTAATGGCCCTCTAAAAACAGATCTGGATGACCGTGTAGCTTGCCGTTCTCCGGGATGTCTCCTTATTTGTAGGGGCTGAAAATGTGCTAGTCAACAGAGGCTCAAACGAGCTTTCAGGCAAGGCTAATTTAAATTTAAGCCTTTGTGAATGGTATGCATTTGAGTCACTCTCTTAGTGTTATAAATTCCGAGCAGCACGTGGAAAACTGGTCCTTGGACTGGAGTGCTCGCAATGACATGTGAAGTGCTCGAGATCAAAGCGTCTAAGCTTGCCAGACACTATGTCTACAATGCAGAGGAATTGCGAATAATGATGGGCTTGTATATACCCGCGAGGGCAGAAGCGAGCATCAGAGATGAATACCTCATTGCGTGTTTAGATTCCTGCATATGTGATTATGGGATATCAAGATACCGAAGATATTAGAAGAGGCGCGTGTATGTGTAGCCATCTGAGATGAGATGAGTACTGACAAGTTCTCAGAACGTCACAATCGATCGCAACTTCCTGTATTAATCCTGTACAGAAGCAACTAGGAGATTCCACAAGAAGAGGAGGAGAGTCCCATATGGAAAAGTATTCCAGGTGGAGAGAAGATCCAAGCGGAAAGAAGTTCCATATGGAAAGGGAATCCGCATGGAAAGGGGTTCCGACATCCATCCAATTGTGAGACAGGACAAACTTGTACTGCCGTGCAATTTTTGCTGCGAGCCATTCTGGTCACCCAGTAAGTGTCTTAGACTAGAGTCAGACCACCCTGAGCCTCTTCAGACTGCTGAGTCTTTGTCTGATCATCTTCCTAATGCCGCGAGATCCTAACCTATGAGAAATCCCGGCCATCAACAGGAAACAAACGATCACTGGGCTCGACGTGGCCTCCAATACCATTTAATGCTGTGCTTGATAAGGAACGGTTATTGTTGTTCGCCCCTACCATGGATAGGTCTAAGATACATTTAGGGCATTTGAGTCCCCGAAATGACTTACCTGACTGAAGGTTTGGTCCTAAGCATCATTAAGTCTTTCTGTCACCACGACTCTGTCCAAGTCATCGAGCAACCCTAAACCAAGACCATTTGAGCAAGGGTTGGATTTCTGCTGCTCCGTGTACGTGCATCTATCCTTGATGACAAAGCATAGCGGTCGACTCCAAAGCAGCTCGCAATCAAAACCGACTCGCAGCTGGACCAGAATGCAATACTCTGAACTTTAAAGCGATTCAGCTCTTTTGGAGATGCGACAATCAAAGCCTCTTATTTTCTGCTCATTGTGGATATTTCATCAAAAAAATATCTACCGACAATAAGACGGCCCAAGCACCAATTCAAAGAATGACTTGTGCTCACGCTATTGCAGATTATGGGGCGGAAACTCCGAATCTTGAGCAGTTTATTCAAAATGAGTTACGCGACGAATACCCTGCAACGCAAAAGCGAGCCGCAGAAAAGTCAGAGCCACAGCAATCTGAGGACCAAGAGACAAACTCCGGATGTCCTTCAGCCCTACATCAACTAATTCGAATGCGACGTGACCTCTTTTGGAGGATGCGGCAAACTTTCTTAGCTACAGATTTCCCATTGGAGATGAGCATAACACTATCAACACAACTGCATCGAGCCTTGCAGAACACAAAATAGTTACTGATGAGAAGATACGAATCGCCATTCGGTTGCGATTTGCGTGGATCCTTCAATACGAGCACTTCCTACGTCGATCGCACTTGTCCAGAAAGAGCGACTCTGCGGAAAATACCGAATCCAACGACGTGGTCGTGATGAGACACGAGCATATGATCGGATTCTCAGAACAGCGTATCCTGACTGGGATCAATTGGACCCTGCCACACGCGCGAGGCGGAGAGGACTGTATAAGAGAGAAAAGAAACGTGGGCAAAGATTGCTTTTGATCGCAAAGAAGCTATCTTTTGGATATATTCTACTGTGTTGGAGATTTTGGATACTGGTTTCTGCAAAGATTGAATTCTGCGGGCCTTGTACCAATAGTTGCGAAATGGCACTGCGACACGGGGCAGATGGAAGGTATCCTAGGAAATGTCTTCAAATCGTGCTGGTACATGTTACCCTTTTCTGTCGAACCCAGTAGATTTCAGAAAGCAAGGCGATTTGTAACTATATAACAAAGGACTTATCAGCTTTTAGAGATTACCCAAACTCTTTTCTTATGCATGCATTACCTGATTTCATGTCACGTCAACCCTCCAAAACCTACACTATCTACCTGCTTCAAGCTATGCCTAGTTCAGCATAATAATACGTAAGTCTACGACCAGTTTAAAGAAGATACACATTGTCGGACAGTTGATCCTTGATTAGTCATTTGTCTGACAGGACCAATCCAAGGAACAAGCCATTTCAAGAACACTAGCCCTCCTACATGTACTAGATGCAATACTGTGAGCCTGATTAACTGCTGCCTAGATGTGTGAAGTTTCTGCAAACTACAGGTCTGTGGATATTTTCCTTTTTGGCTCTTGTCTTAAGGAGGGAAAATATGGATTTTTTTTTCCTGGATCTGCAGGAGCATTGCATCAAGTAAGAACCTACCATAGGGTACAGAGCTTTAGAGAGAACCTTTAGATGGTTTTTGCTGACATCGCAATGCAACCAGGCTATAGTACACATCTATGTTGAACCAGCAAGGAAGAAATGACATCCATCTAAAGGCTTCCAAGGGGAAGGAAGATTCTTTTAAATTCTTGACTTAAGCAGCTCATGAGCCTGCCTGGTGCACTATACATCCACCTATAGCTGATCTCCTGGAGGTCCAGTACACGCCAGATCTTGGCTCGTTCAGTAGGAGATGTCATCCATGATCAAAGCTTATCAGGTCAGATATTGTCCTTCACATTGGCTGCATTGCCCTGGTTTGACTGCATTGTGTCCTCCTGGACTATAAGTCCAAGGAACAAAATGCCATGGAGACCATCAAGTAATTCTGGCAACTGAGTTGCAGTCCTTTTTTCACCTTGATTCAACATTTAAATGTTGTAACAGAATGGCAGCAAATGCGGTAGACCTCCTTACCATTGTTCTGCAAAAACATTGTTAACATTGTATCAAGTATGTCTGGGGTATGCTAAAGAATAACAGGGATGGGAACTTTTTAGTCACCAATAATATAGTTGTTCCTTCCTGTATACTTCAACAGAAAATTGGATAAGGCAGATATTGGTACAAATTTGCTATAGCGTTGGACCTTGTTTCCATTACCACTGTTCATCTAGGAAACAACATACCAAAAGTATATATGCCCAGGGAAAACCCATACACATTGTGGAATGCCACACAGCAAGAGTCAGTAAGATTGGTTTCTTGGTGACAAGTTACGTGCTGTTTGAGGTCTCCCGGACTGAATGTCTGTTAAGGCATAGTTCAGATCCCTCCTTATGCTCCTGCTTTAGGATCTCACATCAGTGAGATAGGCTGGGACAGGGTCGAGTATATTTCAAAGCTCGACAAACTCGCCCATGGGATATAGCTTCTTGCCAGAACTTCTCCCATATCTTTACCTCTTGGACAGACAGGATCTCCCATCTTCAATGGTGATTCCATCTACTATGGAAGGCATATAGGGATGCCGCAGGAGGGAGATTGCACTGTCCACCCAGGTCAGCATAAGGAAAATAGCATTGACAAAAATACCACTACAGATGCCAAAAAAAAAGATGAGCGAAATCTAACCAGATGACCATAAAAGGGTTCATACCAAACAATTATCATAGTGGCAATAATGAGGATGCTCTGCGGATTGAATACCCTCCTGCATTTGGAGGATACTATGGGATAAGGACTGAACTTTTGTTTTCCTATGTGGCACCACAATTGGCGCCTCTTTTTAAGGCAGCAACAGAAGAGACTGTGCAAATGCCTATAAACCAATGGGAGACACAGAACTGCCATATTTGAGGGAACGTGAGACAAGCTGCCCCTCACCCGCGTTGGGGTGAGCTCAGGGCGGCGATGCTCGCCTACTAAAACGAGAAGGGCAGTCGACCGGGTGCTCGTAGATATTTGCTCGGTAGGTACTTATTTTACTCCGTACCGATCATAAAGATTAGGTATAGTAATGCCTGTGGAGACGTATTTCCGGACCTCCTTGCATTCAGTTCTGCAGGTATCTGCATGCATTAATTCACCACCATCAACCATTCCGCATTGAACCCTGCATGCTGAGGAGACAGATAACTGATGCATCTAATTATCCATGCGAGGGGCATCGACTCGTCGAGTCTACATTATGTACTCAGCCCAGCTCAGCTCAGCCCAGCCCGGCCAAGCCAATCGGTTCCGCCTGGCTGGTCTCGGGGGCCGACGGGCGTGTAACTCGTGCTTGTGCTTTAGACTGGATTGTTTTATTTAAACGCGAGAAAGAGAAAAGAAAAGACAGAAAAACGCTCTCTTGATCTTGAACGTAGTGGATCAATCGCGATTGCAATTGTTTGCTTCGCTTCGCTTTGCTTTGCGTGCTTTCTTGCTTCGTGGTCGTTTTCGTAACTGTCAGTGCACTACTCCGCAATCAGAGTTCAAGTCAGCATTGATTGATCGAACGCACCTCAGCTGCAATCAGCACATGCCAGCGTCAAGATGAGGATCCTTTGCCTGCATGGATTCGGCACGAGCGGTGACATTTTCCGATCGCAGACTGGTAAGAGAGACACGGTCAATGCGCAGTCATGAACAGGCACTTGCACTGTCACAGCGCAGGCATTCTAATCATCGAACAGTCTCCCTCCGAATGGCCCTCAAGTCAAGCAGCGCAGCAGCAGGCGCAGGCGAGAACATCGACTTCGACTTCGTCAACGCCCCGCACGATTCGACCCCTGCTGCCGGCATCGAGCTCTTCTACAACCCTCCCTACTACTGCTTCTGGAAGGACGACACGGTCGAAAACATCGCTGCGGCGCAAGCCTGGCTGGACGACCTCATCGCGCGCAAGGGGCCGTATGACGGCGTCATGATGTTCTCGCAGGGCTGCGTGCTGGGCTCTAGCGTGCTGCTGCACCATCAGCGGCAACAGACGCCTCCTCCGTTCAAATTCGCCATCTTCATCTGCGGCGGTCCCTCGCTTAGGTTCCTGGAGCAGGAGCTCGGTTTCACCGTCTCGCCCGCGGCAAAGGAGCTCGACCAGGCGTCGCGGAAAGCGCTGCAGGAGCGAGCCGCGACGGCCGCCATCCTGGCGGAGGGTTCGCAACGGTGGAAAGACGTCAAGGACCTGAACCTGACGAGCCTGACGCAGTCCTCAATCTCGCCCGACGAGCTGGCCCGCCAGGTTACGGGGCCGTATCAGATCACGATCCCGACCGTCCATGTCTACGGGTCCAAGGATCCGCGGTATTTCGCGGGCTTGCAGCTCGCCAACCTGTGCGATCCGCAGGTCCGGAGGGTCTATGACCACGGCGGCGGGCACGAGATTCCTCGAAAGGAGGTCGTCAGCTCTACTATCGCCAGCTTGATCCGATGGGCTGTTAACACTGCTAAAACTACAGCAACAACCACTACTCCGAACAGTTCTTGAACGTGGGAGATGGGCGTCAATTACTCTGTTAGATTGTATTTCTCATTTCTTTTATGGTTTCTTACTTTTCTACACATATCTGGGATGGTACAGGAAGATTGCCTCTATTCAAAAGAGATTAGACAGACAGTTCTATACGAATAATGACATGATATGTTGAGAATGAGGAATGAATGAGAATGAATATGAAGATGAAGATGAAAATGACATGCTATTTCATAAGTTCTGTATACTGGACAGAATAGGAAGGAATTTTGCATTGACGATCCATTCACTGTGGTTCATGACAGCTTTGAGCGTAATTGTGAACCCTAGCTCCATTTTCTTTTCTTTCTTTTTTTTCTTCTTTAATCGTTAAGACTAACTATTACCCTTCTACAGCGCGGGAAAACGCAATAACAGGTGGAAAGAAGAGTACTTGCGCAGTCGCCTCTTCCCCAGGCAGATAACTAATCCTGCTACGCCTAAGCAATACAGGACGTAGAGAGGCCTGTCACTTTTGACTACTCTCTTTCCACTTCCAGGCCGAGGTTCTATGGATCAGATACTCCTTACTCTCAATCGCCTTCCAGATCCCCCAAAGCCCCCCGAGAGGCCAAAGCGATGTTAGCCAGCTGGTCCACGACTCCTCTCGCCGATCCACCTCGCTATCGACGACCCTCACCTTTTCATACACGCTGGGTATTATCGACGCAGAGTACTTTCGCCTTAAGGCATCATACCACCGGCGGTCGTACAGCTCCCAGAACTCCTGTTCGGTGTAGTAGGTATGCGCATAGAGCCATTTCATGCCGCCAAAATTCCGCAACTGCTGTTCCAGCTGGCGGTTCGCAGCAAGGAAAGTGTGCTTGTTGGCGGGACTGAAGCCCCAGAGCCCGATATTGAGCATCGGCTTCGGCGTGATGCCGTCGGGCTCGACTTCCCCTGTGTGCGGATGTAGTGTTGGCCGTGGCGTCTGCCTCAGCGGACAGAGCCACAGCGGCCAGATGCCAAAAGCTTCAGCAGTATAATCGATAAAGGCTTCAGCCGTCGAGAAGGGGAGTGCCAGATCTTGGACGACGTAGCGACGGGACTCACCACTGGCATGGAGCGCTTTGTACAGCATGCGAGTATGCAAGAAGTCGTCGAGGAACCAACGCGTATACCGATTGAAGGGGAATTTGAAGTACTCGAAGGCGGAAGCGCCAACCCAGAAGCCACCGCGGTCGTAGCGGAAGAGATATTCCGCCAGGGGAATATAATCAGTGGCAGGAGATGATCTTGCGAGGGTCTCATTCTTCACGTGCAGGTAGAACCACGGATCGAAGGGATGGCTGAATGTCTGGACTTTGACCGTCTCTGACCTGTCGTCCGTTATTTGTCCTGTAATGACCACGCCGTGGTCTTTCGAGAAGAGAATGCCGTCAACATAGTCATTGGACGGGTCGGATATCTCCTCACGAAGAGAGTGTATCGTCTCAGCCACGCTTCTTTTGGGATAGTAGGTCACCTTCACATATTTCTTGGCCTCAATCAGCTGGAGCTCGATCAGAGTGGTGATCCCCAGACTTCCAACCGCTCCAGCCGCGCCGCGAAAGAGATCTGAATTCTCTGTCCGTGATGCCACGACGATGTCGCCGTTGGCGAGCACCATCTCGACGGAGTTGATCGTGTTATCGAAGAAACCGTGCTTGAACGAGCTGCTTTCCCCGGAGGTTCCCGCGTACCCTCCGCCAACAGTGATGCCAGGGAATTCCATGACAACCGGGGGCACGAGTCCGTACTTCATTGTCGATTCCACCAAGCGATCCATTGGCACATTGGGCTCGACGAGCGCGGTGCGCGTCTTCGTATTGACGTTCAGGACATTTGCGAGCTCACTGATATCAACAACTCGATCCCTGAGAAATGGTCGCGTGCTGTTGGTCGAGCCATGGAAAATCCGATAGGGTTCTTTCCGCTCGTAGAAATGACGGACACTGGTTGCAATCTTGGCGACTGCCTTTTTATGGAGTTCCATCCTGAGAATGGCTAGATAGCGTCGCAATATGCTGTACAAGAAGTGAAATGGGAAACCTAACGAAAATGATGGCTTCGAGGAGGAGAAGATGGGTTGATTGAAGCTAGGGGGACTGGGAAAGAGCTGCCATACACGAAGGGGAGTACCTACCTAGATAGGCAGCCACGCTTGACAAGATTAGCAAGCGTTCATCTTCCACTGAAAAGACAGAGTCAGGTGACTATAAAGCATAATACATCTCGAATCAAGACCATGATCAAGGTCATAGTTACACAACTCCCTCGTTATAGATGAGCATAAGCGGCGTACGCGTTTCTCGTCGCAACGATTACCTGAATGGCCTTCATAACATCTACCATATTAATAGCCTCTATTGGATTCCTAGCTTTTCCTCTTCCTGATCCTATCTTTGCAGTCGGGCTAATATCTAGTCACCATCTTCATCGTCACTACTCACCAGATTGAAACCCTCGATTCCTTTCTCAGTCACTTCACTCTCATTGTCAGATTTCATCATATGCATTTCCAAGCATGTCCTGCGTCTCAGACGGCAGCAGTTCATGCCAGAATCCCTCGATAGATGCCAGTTCTTTCTAAGGTATCTTGAGTGGCCCAGACTTTCGAGACTTGGGCATATTAGTCTGGTAGTTCGATCGAGTGAGTGCCATGCTTAACATTTGGTTTCGATATTTTATCAACATCGAGACAATGTAATGGAAGTACATCAGTAAGGGAGACAAATATTAGTAAGGTATATAGCAAGACTACAGCAAGGAATGTAGTTAGGGAGCCCGCCTGGGCGGTAGATAATAAATACTATATAACGTATGTACTAGGCAGGCTTGGGGGCCAAGAGTCGCAGGCATAGAACAGGTATTTTCTCTTTAAAGTTCAAACCAGTCAAGCAAAGCGAGATCTGTAAGGCTTGTAATAAAGAAAAGAAAAGAAAAAAATAACAACATTAATCCAGCTTGTTGTACGGGAGGATGTAGTACGACTGATGCACCAATCACAAGGCGTGCCCCGCAAAAGGACTCCGCTGCTCCGACACAGAAAAAACTGACTAGTTGGCACACCACCTGTAGCTATCAGGACAGCAGCTCGACGCTGGCAACTGTTAGATCGGCGCACTGGAATTATCACAAAGGCTAGACTGTTGTGGTGCCTTCGACTGCCGTCCCATCATTTCAGAATCCATCGTGTCGCATCAATGGCAGGACCAATGGCTACCATCTCACCTCTTCGTCGCGCCGACGGCTCCGCGTCCTACAGTTGCCCCGCCACTGGGTTCCGGATCCTAGGCTCTGTCAACGGACCCGTTGAGTTGTCTGGTCGTCGAGATGCACAGAGACCAGAGGAGGCTACCCTCGAGGTCCTGGTCAAGCCGGGCACGGCGCCTGGCGTGGTCGGAGAGCGATACGTGGAGGGAATCTTGAGGGGTTTGCTTGGCAGGGTCATTCTGGGGAGGGAGAAGGGGTTTCCACGACGGGGCATCGTGCTAACACTGGTGGTTTTGGGAGGTGGAAGCGATGGAAAGATTCGCAGGGGAGAGTCGGTAAGTCTGCCGTTGCATCTATGACCGAAGAGAAAGCGACCACGGGAGCTGATTTTCTGCTTGTCTTTGGCAGTATCTACCCATCCTACCGGCTCTACTTCATACAGCTCTCCTCACACTACTCTCTGCCGCAATTCCCATGTCCATGACCTTCACGGCGACCGCATTGGCCGTCACCACCTCCGGGGAAATCATCAGAGACCCGTCTGTGAAAGATGTCAAGGAAGCGGAATCCCTCCACGTCCTAGCGTTTTCGTCCAAGGGGCATCTGCTGCTGAATGAGAGCGAAGGGAGCTTCGATTTTGATACGTGGGATAGGGTACATGAGCGCGCATATGCTATCTGTCGCGGAACGAAGAGCGTGACGGGCGACGGGGATGTCCAGATGGCCGAGGGCACTGACGGTCAGAGTCTAGAGAGCTTCTTGAGGGAGACCGTCGAAGATAAGATCTACCAAGATTATGCATGGACGATTGACGCCGCTTGATCCTCGTTTGAACGCGATAGTTGTGGATTCTAGACTCGACGTAGCTACGATACTCTGCCAGCTCCGCCTCACCTTTTTTACGGCATGGAGACGAGCCATTTCTCGGCAGTCGTTCCAGACGGCCATCTTCATTCTGTCGACCCCGGCATGGGCCCAGATCGGATACAGTCACTATTGGCTCCTGAGCTTGGTGTCTGTTCGCTCAAATGCCGTTGGAGATTGATAAATATGCTTCTGGGACAAAACAAAGCTTGCCTTCGACCCTCGCAGCGGGGCCAGACATGGAGAATGCGCATATGGAGACGGCAGGAGGCGTACTAGGGGTAGGGCGTGCTAACCTGTATCATTTGCGCATTCTGCGGAGAAATAGCTGCTACCGCACAGATTGAGGCTTCTCGGCTGGGTGAGTTGTACGGAGTACTCTGTATGCCAACTCACTCCGAGTTTCGAATCATGGATCGGGCCGCAGACAGCACGCGAATTACATCTGTACCGGATAGCTACCTAGAACGCTGATATTTTCTCATGGTTTCGGTCGCCTCTTTACTGTTTGTTGTTATCATTGCTATTAGTCAGCGTGATAAATAACTAACTATACGTAGCAGTGCAGCTGAGCCATCGTAGCGAGGTGTGTGTGTATCTGCATAATCTTGTTTATTGTGTGTCTTAGGTATGGCAGCTATAGCGACGTAATCTTAAGGAAGGTGCGACGAGGTCAGCTGCAGCGGACTGCCGCCAAGGATCGGGGGAAGTCGCTAGCTTGCATCAGATTCAGCGTCGCTCGGATAGTCGGCGAGGCTGAAACTGCGACCTGTATCACCTTGCGGAAGAGGAGAGAATAGTTGCACATGGACTCTCTGCTTGAAGGAGAATACCAACCTCATCCCAGCCCCTGACTTGATCGGGCTAGATTAGCGGTCTGATATCTGATCTGAATTAATTGTATCGAGGAGATGTGCTGTATGCAGCCCGGCACAATGGGACATGGGACAAATAAAACGGCAGAAACAACCCTCTTCTGAGCTCGACCTTCGCAGGAGATTTATTCACTGACTCTTGAGTCATAATTAAATAACTTAAACTTTCCTCATCTTTCTCTTTCTTTCGATTCTTTCTGTCGGTGCAGGTCACCAGTTTCATTCGTTCGGATTGCCTTGTCTCCCATTTACCAGCGCATTCTTTTCTACATTATATCTTGCCTGCGCTGACGGCGAGATAGAGTTTACCTTCTTCTCGGAATTTCGAAAGCGTTCCCTCTTGCCTTCACTGCCTGTCATCATTGGTTCCAACTCTTGTTCCCTCTCTTGGTTCCAAGGTTGTTGGAACGGATAATCTCCCCCTCGGAAATTTCCCCGCCAGATCGTCTTCGGAACCCCAACTGGGGGCCGTCATTGATTCGAATTTCCCCCTAAGTCGAATATTACGGAGGACATTACATTACTCCGTATATCAATTCTTGACGAGGTTACCAGCCTTGTCCTTTTTGCTTTAGTTGGCAGCGTCGACAATTGCCAGCTTCGAATTCCGGAAGACGGGTTCGGCGTGATATCTTTTCCGCTAATATACATTCCGCAGGCCGGCCCTGATTATTGATATTATTAAGCTTTGGCTTTGCGTTTACTCATCGATCCGAAATTGCCCCGCCAGACGGAAGCCCGCGGTGACATCTTAGACTCGTGCGTCTCCTCCAATTACCTACTTACCTCCGGGTCCGGAGGTCTGGCCATCGTCATCATTTTGTCCTGGCTTTCGAGGAATTGGAGGCCCTGCAGCGATAGCGCCGCTGCAGGACGTGCGAGACCGTTGTTGTGGTCTGGAGTTTAGGGGGATTAGCCTGACACCTACGCAACTTAAGTCCGGCTCCTCCGTCAACGTTGGTATAAGGACCACCATGCCCACTCCCGACATGCCCTCCACCTTTACGCATCCCATCCTGTCTCCATCTCTGTCGCCGGGTCGTCAGGACAATCGCCCAGAAACTGAGCGTCGGCCTTCACTGGGAGTCCTCTCGACCCAGAACGCAAGCGACAGATTCGGGCCGTTGCTGTCGCCGTCGCGCGCCCCGTCCTCCGCGGTGTCCGTGGGTGGTTCATTGCTTCGAGACTATGCCCGCAATATCGATCCGTCGCAGACAGAACACGAGATTCATGTGAACGAGCCGGTCGCAGAGGAGCAGCCGGCTGGCAATACACGTCCGCATCTTCAGGTTGACGTTGAACGTCCCAGTGAGGCAGTGACATCCCTCCCCACTTCGCCTTTACCACTGCGCTCTCCCAAGTCGTTTCGCAAACATCGCCAGAACATATCGACGGATTCCGTTCCGCGCCAAACCATCATGAAGGCCCTTGCGTCGCGACCACCCATGTCCAATGCTCCGTCCATGCCGCTGGCGGCTTCTCTGACGGGGCTGCTCAACAGTAACAACCAGTCTAATAACAGCTCTGGAGATGAGACAGAACGCGAAGGCACCAGTAATGCTTCTTCGCAGCGACTGTCTGCGGCCTTGTCCAACCTGCAGTTGACTGGAATCACGGACAAGACCCCATCGACCGCCCGCTTTGCCCTGAAGTCCCCCTGTTTTTTTCACCAACGCTTTGACGACGCTGTCAACATCCAGAAGATCCTCGAGGAGATCGCAGACGATGAATGGCTGTCGCATTCCCGACTGGTGCAAACCGCGACCGGTGTGAGAGAGGTCTCGAAGCAGCTCCAGCGACGGCCCATCAAACGCGCCGTGAAGAATGTCATGATCGTCACCAAGGCGCGGGATAACCATCTGGTCTACTTGACCCGCGAGTTGGCGGAATGGCTCCTCAGCACGCCCCGGTATGGCAGCGATCTCGGCGTCAATGTGTACGTGGACGCCAAGCTGCGCAACTCGAAGCGATTCGACGCTGCAGGTCTGCTGGCCAAAGAGCCTCGATTCGAGTCCATGCTCAGGTACTGGACACCTGACCTCTGTTGGACATCGCCCGAGAAATTTGATCTGGTGCTCACCTTGGGTGGTGACGGCACTGTCCTGTTTACGTCGTGGCTCTTCCAACGCATCGTGCCCCCAATTCTGTCTTTCTCCCTAGGCAGTCTTGGCTTCTTGACCAATTTCGAGTTTGAGAAATACAAGGAGCATTTGAACAACGTGATGGGCGATGTGGGCATGCGCGTCAACCTGCGTATGCGATTCACCTGCACGGTGTACCGTGCTGATCGGAGCAAGGGCGCTGCGCCCGGAGACGTCGAAGAGTGCGAGCAGTTTGAGGTCCTGAACGAGCTGGTCATCGACCGTGGTCCCTCGCCGTATGTGTCGAACCTCGAGCTGTACGGAGACAACGAACTCCTGACCGTCGTCCAGGCGGACGGGTGCATCTTCTCCACCCCAACAGGTAAGTCGCCCTTCGACCCTCCGTTTTGCGTGCAGGTTTCTGACGTTCCTCTAGGCTCCACTGCTTATTCGCTCTCCGCTGGCGGCTCTCTCATCCATCCTTCGATCCCTGGCATTCTTCTGACCCCAATCTGCCCTCACACCCTTTCCTTCCGTCCCATGGTCCTCTCCGACACGATGCTGCTTCGCATTGCTGTACCAGTCTCATCTCGCTCGACCGCCTATTGCTCGTTTGACGGCAAAGGGCGAGTGGAGCTCCGCCAAGGCGACTATGTCACTGTGGAGGCCAGTCAGTATCCCTTCCCGACAGTCGTCTCTGGCGGAGGTGAGTGGTTTGAGAGTGTCCGGCGTGCGCTGCGGTGGAACACCCGGGGTGCAGTGCAAAAAGGTTGGAGTGGCAGTGCTCCCGAAGAAGAGGAGGAGGAGTTTGACATTGACTTTGACAATGCCACAACGGGCACTGATAGCGGCATTGGACCGAGTGAAGATGGTGATGCAAGCAGTCCGATGAGACGGCAGATGAGCCTGTTGAACATGTAATGACCTCACCACCCAACTGTCTTGCACCTATTATTATGATCGGCACCTTGATGGATGCACGTTCGTTTTGTCTATATTGTTGGATCTCGAGGTCCACCATCGTCAGGGCCTTGATTCATGATATATTGCACGCACCGGCTTTTTCTTTAATGCTTGTGATTGATCTCAGTCTGATTACACATGATGTCCTTCCCTGGTCTACGTACGATACATTGTTCCATGCCCTTGTCAAGACCGGACGAGGCGTATATTTTAATTGTTGATGATTTTGAGGTCATTTGGATACGTTATACATACTCACCTATACTTATACGAGCAAGATACCACAGCTTATACTTAGATGCAGATAGACACGAGACATACACAGGCAGTCAAAGGCCTGAACTGAACTGAATTGGATACTGAGAGCTGGCTTATCTCGTTTCAAGCCAAGCATGCACACAATCATTTGAATTCCTCCTGGTTTTTTTTTGTATTCTTTATGCTTTCGAGTGGCAAATGATTCTCAAGGTATCATCCTGTGCAGAGGGTCCTACGTTTAAACAACAGGTTCATTACAGACAACACATGAGGACATTTGCCTCCTGGGCGAGCAAGAAGACGTATCTTGGCATACGATATCAATGGCACAATACTCGTATAAACTTCACACTGCTGTATACTTCCTGCAGATCACCCATTAATGCTTACGGCCGTATTCCCAAAAACATATGTGTGGTCGGGGGAACTCCATCGCCAACACTCCCGTCGTAAAGGAAGGATCTAGATCTTAGGTACTCCGTAGATTTTTATCTGCACGAGTGACCAATCAGGCATCAAGCATCATCTGATCTGCATGACTATTTTTTATCCACGCCGGAATAGGGCAATGGGATCAATTGGATGCAGAAGTTGAGGTAGATCATTGCTGGCCTCGCGGGTGTCAATGGTCTTGGCATGCAAAGCATACCCCGGATTTGGACAACAGTCCCAAAGGAAAAAGCACACAGACGCGCGCAATGCAATCAGTGGTCACTGCTCGGGCAGGTCTGCCCCGTCTAGTGTGCTGATCTCATTGATTATGACCGACTATTAATTGAAGTCCTCTCTATCTAACCTTATTGATCCCCCATTTTTTTCGGCAGTTCAGTCGGTGGCGACACAGCTAGAGAATTAGGAGCGTGTTAAAGCCCCCCAACTAACCAACTGGGTAATAGCGTAATAGGTCCCTGAACCGGTGGAGGTGCCGCAACACTCAACTTCCACCGCGCAATTGCATCATCCAGGTCGCGGATAACTGCGGTGCCGGTCGTGATCGCCGAGCTTGAGCCGAGGAGAGTTTATTATTTATTCGTCGTGCGCTCCTG
This sequence comes from Rasamsonia byssochlamydoides, assembly GCF_041956645.1. Lineage (NCBI taxonomy): Eukaryota > Fungi > Ascomycota > Eurotiomycetes > Eurotiales > Trichocomaceae > Rasamsonia > Rasamsonia byssochlamydoides. The sequence continues at coordinate 303,217 of NW_027192398.1, read as the reverse complement.
TGTTCTTCGTGTTGATTATGGTGGTGTTGTGATAGTGGGAGTGCAGACCTCCATAGCTACACTGAGCTTGGCGGAGTTCGAACATTCATTTGTTCTCCGAGGAAAAGAACCTGAGAATCTTCACCCTTCTTCTTCTTCGCTGCCGTATTCAAGCTCCTTTCACTTCTAGTACAGTTCGTTAGCCAACATGGTGAGTGCAATTCTTGAATCAAGTTCTATGAATCGAGACTGACGCGATTAAAGCCCCACGCAGATTCTTCCATCTTCCCCGCGGGGGCTTCCAAAGAACAGGTTTACCAGCACCTGCTTGAGCAGGCACGGGGGCTGCTGGAGGGACAGCGCAATTGGGTAAGTATTTTCGTTTTTCGTCCTGTCGTTGCAAAGAATTTCCTCCTGCTGACTGTGTGCGCGCAAACAGGTGAGGTAAGAACTGCGAAGCTGTCCTCGATTCCAGCCCATCCGCAGCGTTATACCTACCTCCACTTGTCGCGACGACATACGCGACGATATACAGACCGTTCACGACGGGAGAAGATCTACAAACATGACTGACTCATGTCCTTCCAGCAACTTCGCCAACATCGCGTCTCTGCTCTGGCACGCATACCATGCGCTCCCCAAACCATCCTCATCCGTCAACTGGGCCGGCTTCTACGTCCGTGACGACCGATTCCCCGTCCTAGCATCCCCATCCCATTCGACCACCACGCTGGGTCTCACCACGACGACCATCTCGACGACATACGCGTCCAGCGACGACCACAAACTCTTGCTGGGTCCGTTCCAGGGCAAACCCGCCTGCCAGGAGATCCGATTCGGGCGCGGAGTGTGCGGCACGGCGGCGGCGAAAAAGGAGACCGTTGTCGTGCCGGATGTGTTGGAGTTTCCGGGCCATATTGCCTGCGATGCGGACAGTCGGAGTGAGATTGTGGTGCCGATTCTGTTCGGTGGAGAGGTGCGTTCGGTCGACTACTTTCTTCGCTCAACTAGTTCCTCAATTGGATTTGAGGCGAAACAACAGAATTAAAAGTCAACGTTGACTAACAAATCTACCTGTACAGACCGTCGCCATCATCGACATCGACTGCACTGAGCCATCGGGCTTCGACGACGTCGACAAAAAGTACCTCGAGGAGCTGGCTGCCCTGCTAGCGGAAAGCTGCGATTGGTGAGAAGACAAGGGTGCAATATTTTTTCACAGCTGAACTCTTTCTTCGGGATGTGTAACGAGTTGTGTTTTTGGTATATATTGACTGACTTATCTCATGATTTTTAACGGTTGATTTTGTCAATACATATGTACAGAAGATGCATATAAGATAAGGTACCATTTTGTGCGCTGCTGCATTTGTGTGGAGGGGTTGGTGTGGGTTATGACAGCATTGGTGGATATGAATATCTGTTTCTGTGGAGCGTTGGAGCGATTGGTTTATTGCAATATCCTAGCCTTTCTCTCTACCCCTCTCTCTACTGTTTACAGGAAGTCTACCTCCAATCGTGCTACCTTTCCATCAATTGCAGTGTTTCCTGACAACAGAACACAGAGCGTCTGGTCTAGCTGTCTGTCAACAGCCAAGCTACCTAGGTCGAGACAGGTGTATATCGTATCTCCCACACAGCTCAGCTAAGCTAGGCTACATGTAGTTCTCCAGTTCGAACCCCCCTCTCAAGGAGATAGAAGGGGGGATTTGGTTGGGTTCTAGTTTTTTTTTTTTAAAAAAAAAATCCTGCCCGCCAAAAAGCATACTGTAAGTTGAGGGTTTCGTATCATCAAAGGTTTCTTTCGTGCTCATCAGGTGAGAAAGAAGCTGAGGACGTGAGCTTTTTTTTTCTATGCCATATACCTAGGTATTTATTTGGTTCTTATTTTGTCTTCTCCTCTTCTCTTTCTCTCAAGGATGATGTTAGAACTGTCTATTTACTGTAGAGTGAGTTCATGTGATGTGACATCAGCCCTAACCCCAGGCCCTGAGCCCTAGGACGGCCTGCAGCTGGCAGTGGTCCGGAACAGCACGTGGTACATATGCATCCGAATGTGAGTACGGAGTTCCCGTACCCGAGTTATCGATCAACCAACCCATTATCTAAGGGTATCTTCTCCAGTTTCATGCTTGAATTCTGGCTTGTCAATTGCGGAGATAGCAGTCGCAGGGATCTGGAACTCTCCGCTATCAATGTCTGAAGGATCAGGTGTACTCCGTACTCCGTAAGCGATCTTGAGTCAAGCTTACGCAAGTGGTGAGGCCCGTGAGGGGCAGAATAATACTCCGTACGGATATTCGGCGCACCGGTCCAGACGCCGACGGTTCTTCGGACTTGACGGCGTTGACGCTGCCGAGGTTGGGTTGCATTTGAAGCTCTCCGCAACACACTAACTCCCCGTACGGAGTACTCTGCACCCCGTACACGTACCCCATGGAGAGAAAGAGAATCTTCCTAACTCCGTACAGAGTCACCCCGCAGGTCAATTGAATTGTTGTCTCCCACCTGATCCTCACCCCGACGGAAGGCTGAGTTGTTGCCAGCAGATTACGGAGTACTTACGTATGAATGTTTCAAACCCGGAAAATCGGCATGCCGCTGCGGACAGGCCCAGGGACCTCAGGCTCAGGGTTGTTGAGACAAGCTCGTCAAGCCGTCATCAGCAACTGCCGGTCGGCCGTGAGGTGATGCAGGCTGAGGTCCGACTGGCTCAGAGTCCATGCTAGACTGCTAGTCAAGTGCCTCTGCCGCCTGCTTGCAGATCCACTTTGCTAGTTGAGGTAAGCTATCCATTCGCCCAACAAGTCATTACTTAACCCGCATCCAGCAGCGATGCTGATAAGCCGGATGAAGTTACGCAGTGTTGCAGACGATCCACAACGTGCCTAGCCGGACAGAGCAGGTTGGGAAGGTCGAACCTTCATCTTCATCTTGCCGGCAAGTTGCCGCAGCCGGCTTCGGCCAACGAGCCACTTGCGTCAGACATCACTCGCGCGGGTTTCCAATCATCAACGAGATTGTTGACATTCGATGGGGATTTTCTACTCAATCCATTCACCCATTGTTCTTGTCAGGAAAGTCGACGAAACAATGGATACCTTCTGTTGGCCCGCGACCATGCACGGGACCACATGGTTTTGCTGACGGTGACCTGACCCGGTGGGCCACTGGGCCCTCGTTTCTGCTTTCTCTTTTTGCAATTTGCCGGACGGTGGACCAGACGATTCCTGACGATTCCATTTTGCGGGGATGTCTGGGGGTTTGGAGAAGGGGAAAATTACGGAGTACTCCGGATGGAGTGTCCTGGAGTGTCCCACGGGATTATTCTGTCCCATGGGGCCTGGCCTATTGCCGGCCTATGCTTCCAGTACGACGTCGACATCGCATGCGCCAAGACACAGGCACAGACAGAAGGGCTAGGGTATGGATCGGCGAATTTATTATTTAACCGTCCTCCCCTCTTTCTGTTATGTTCTTTTTTTTTTCCCGTCCGGTCGACCTCGCTTCCCATCCTTGCGTTCTCCTTCTCAGGCGGTAATCACCATGGTCGTCGGGAATATCTACGTGATTGCGGCGACTTCCGTCGTCGGCGGTGCGCTCTTTGGCTTCGACATCTCATCGGTGTCTGCCCAGCTGGGGGAGAATTCGTACAAATGTTACTTCAACCAGGGACCGGAAGGCCCTCCCTTCAATGACAACCCCAACTGCAGTGGTCCCCGCGACCTGGTGCAGGGTGGTATCACGGCATCTATGGCGGCTGGATCATGGTTGGGAGCATTGTTTTCCGGCCCGTTGTCAGACCGCCTTGGTCGGAAGACTTCCATCATGATCGGTTGTATCGTCTGGTATGCGCAGCAGCCCTGTTGTCAAGCCTCTGAAATACTAATATCTGGCGACAGGATTGTTGGATCGACTCTGATCTGCGCAGCGCAGAACATTGGCATGCTTATCGTCGGTCGTATTATCAACGGTCTTGCGGTCGGTGTGGAATCTGCCCAAGTTCCTGTCTACATCTCGGAAATCTCGCCCCCATCCAAGCGTGGTCGTTTCGTCGGTATCCAGCAGTGGGCCATTACCTGGGGTATTCTGATCATGTACTAGTATGTGGTTTGTTTTCTCACTTTGACTTGGGTGGCAACTGACTGATCTTGTCAGCATTTCCTACGGATGCTCGTTCATTGGAGGCCAGTACTCCTACAACTACAGCACGGCTGCGTGGCGCATCCCGTGGGGCCTGCAGATGCTCCCCGCCGTCTTCCTTTTCATTGCCATGATCTTCCTGCCCGAGTCCCCGCGTTGGCTCGCCCGCAAGGATCGCTGGGAGGACTGCCACCGGGTGCTGGCTACGGTGCATGCCAAGGGTGACCTCAACCACCCTTTCGTCGCTCTCGAACTGGAGGACATCAAGGAGATGTGCGAGTTCGAACGCCGTCACGCGAATGTTACCTACTTTGATCTGTTCAAGCCGAAGATGCTGAACCGCACGCTCATCGGCCTGTTCACGCAGATCTGGTCCCAGCTGACCGGCATGAACGTGATGAGTATGTATCATCGGTATCTTCCTTTCCGAGTCCTTACTGACGACGACTAGTGTACTACATCACGTACGTGTTCGCTATGGCCGGTTACTCTGGCAATGCCAACCTCCTCGCCTCGTCCATCCAGTACATTATCAACGTGATCATGACCCTTCCGGCGCTCATTTGGATCGACCGCTGGGGTCGTCGTCCCACGATGCTGATCGGCGCCGCCCTGATGATGACCTTCATGTACGCCAACGCGGGTATCATGGCTACGCACGGCGTTGTTGTACCGGGCGGGATCGACGGCGTTAAGGAAGAGTCGATGCAGCTGACCGGCAGCGCGGCTAAGGGTCTGATCGCCTGTACGTATCTGTTCGTGGCGTCGTTTGCACCGACCTGGGGGCCGGCGTCCTGGATCTACCCGCCCGAGCTGTTCCCTCTGCGGTTGCGAGGCAAGGGCGTCGCGCTGGCGACATCGGGCAACTGGGCGTTCAACACGGCGCTGGGCCTGTTCACGCCCGTGTCCTTCTCCAACATCCGCTGGAAGACGTACCTCATCTTCGGCGTCTTCAACACCGCCATGTTCCTCCACGTGTTCTTCCTCTTCCCGGAGACGGCGGGCAAGACGCTGGAGGAGACGGAGGCCATGTTTGAGGACCCGCACGGCATCAAGTACCTCGGCACGCCGGCCTGGAAGACGACCAAGTCGACGAAGAAGACGGAGGAGATGGAGCATGGGCATATAGAGCCGAAGGGGGGGTTGCACGTGGAGCACGCCGAGAACAAGGAGGCCACCACTGTTTAAGAACATTGACGCGTATGCTGCATGCATGCATAATGTACATACAGTATGTACGTTGGTTGATGTGATGTGATGTGCATATACGAGTGAGATGAATGATTTTATTAATCATTATTATGGATTTTGATGCCATCCAGTCTGTGTTATATTGAATTGACGCGATATGATACGATACATATTTACCTAGTTAAGACTATGTGCGGTCTGCCTTCTACCTACGCAGTAGGACTTAAATGAGTGGCTAGCTAAATATTTTTGACAATGGTCCAGTCATATATATATAGAGCCCTACTTGACAGAGACTTACAGTCAGTATTTATATACTACTATCGAACCATCACCACACCCATAGCGAATGAACGAGTGTGTAGTGTAGTGCAAACCATCGTTATTCTATTTAATTGATCTGATCATGTGATAGATACGTAATGGACATGTGATGTAGGTAGGTACGGAGTACTTAAATCAGGATACCATGAGTGAACGAGTCAGCCCGTGACTTAGACTACCATCTAGTATAGTCATACCTACCTGGTACCACCTCTGCGCAGGTGAGCTCCTAGGAGGACCTGAGCAGGGACCTATACTACTCCGTAGAGCCTAAGTAGAGAGGGATTTCCAACTGGAGTCTGGGAAATCCTGGCCCCTGTTGAAATTCATGGCATACCGGTCTAACTGGATTCGGTAGTCATGTAAGCTGACATGATACATCATATTGGAAGCCAAATACCCCGCTTCTCACAATAAGGCTTATACGCCAGGTCCGCCACATCTGATTAGAATCAAGAATCAAGTCTCCTTCATATCATCATATTCGTCTTCCATAATAGTGCTTGTAGAAGCTTCTCCCCTACATGCTTATAGCCATAACCTCAACAGCCCCAAATCTCGTGACCCATACATATAACATAAGCCAGTCAAACTCTCAGATCCGTCGGCACAGCCTAGCATATAGCCTAACCTACCTAACCCAGCTCAGTTAGATAATCAAGTGAGATCCCGACATTGAGGAGGCTTGGTAGGCTTGGTAGTACCGTAGTAGTTAGTAATAGTAATGATGAGCAAGAATGACTCATCGCGGAGGACGGCGATTGGTTAGATTTTTCAGCCTCCAGTCTTCATATTCGCGGGATGATACAATACATGTGTAATACAACGTATTGTTACCCATTGGTAATTTGTGTGTGTATGTATGTGTATGTGCATGGGCATGCTGTTTGCAGGGCAGTGATCGTTTGGATTATTTGTCTCTACTACTGCTGCTGTCATTGTTTCATTGTTGTTAATCGTTAGTATAGATATGCCTGTACGTATATAGTTCGACAGGCATTGACAATATACACGAGATTAAGGTCAAGGTCAAGGGCAATCAAGTTTAAGAGCAAGGCCAAGCTCGTAAGAAGGAAAAAAAAAGAAAATGAAAATGAAAATGAACAATCGGCCGTGGAATCAATCGATTAATAAATATATCGACCAATCTATCGATATGTGTAGGTAGTTAGGTAGAGACGTATATCATACTCATCATGACCCATCATGGCTCACGATCGCTAAATAACTATATACCGTGTATGTGTATGTGTATGAATCAGATGGATTAATGGTTAGCAGGGTCTGTCACAATAAAATAGAATAATATAATATGGCATGGCATAAGATCTGTAATATTAGATTTCCAAGGGAAAAAGAAAAAGGACAGTCAGCGTGTCATTCTTTCTCATCATTGATCATTTGTGATAATCTCTATCGAAAGGAATTTGACAAGAAAGAAAGAAAGAAAGACGACGGAAAAAAAAAAGGGGGGGGGGGGGAATAAAAAAGGAATATGTTGGATTTTGGATAGTTCGGTAGTTATGCCATCGCTGACTTACTGACGGACAGATAACTTGATCAAAGTTATTTTTTTATTATTTCATTCATTAGGGCTGTGGAGGACGACAATGGGTACTGGATTGATGATTGATTAATGAATGCCCCTTGTGATTTTTATTTTATTATGTCTGTTATGTCATGGTAGGTGGTTGTGAACTTTCTTATTTTATAAAAATTGTTGTTACGTTGGATGAATGAATGGTGAGACTGGATCATACGGAAAGAAAGTGAAAAGCGAAAACAGAAATAAGATTCAAATTCAATGATGTTGATAATGATATAATATTGATAGTTATATGACTGACGATATACACCCAGACAAAAAAGATCCCATGCAAATAAATAAGAGTTTCAGAATCATCCCCGCCGCTCCAACAACTTCCTCAACGCCATCACCTCTCCTTCCCACTTCGCGACCTGCAGTCTCAGTTCGTCCCGTTCCTTGGTCACGGCGGCCAGCCGCGCCTCGAGATCGGCGATATGGTCCTGCTTCCTCTTGCGGAAGCGACGGGCAGCGAGCGTGTTGCGGCGTCGCTTTTCCAGGATCCTTTCCTCTTCTGAGTCTTGGGCGCTGTGGGTGCTGCTGCTGCCGTGGCCGGAGTCTATGGCCGTAGGTTCCTGCCGCGGTCTCTTGTTGTTACGGTGTTTTATCGGTAAGTTGGTCACGGAATCAGCAGAAGAAGTAGAGGCGGAAGACGGGGTTTGCTTGGCTGGTAGGATGGGACGATCCTGAGAAGATTGCTGGATGCGGGTCGTCGAGCCAGGTGAATTGGACATGTCGACCACAGAAGACGCAAACTGATCAACGTTGACCAGAGACGTTTCGTCAAGTGGAGATGCTGAAGCAGAATGGCTGAGGAATCCTGCAGTTGGTGGCTGAAGCATGTTCTCAGTGACGACATCGACACCGTCCCCAACTGACGGCATTGGCAAGACAGGATGCTCCGAGTCGAGATACAATCCGACAGGCGGATTGTCCTGCGCGGAAATTTCCACAGGCTCGTGCTGGTAGAAAGAAACGTGCTGGTCGTATGACAGGCTCTCTTCAACAGGTGCAATGGACGAAAGATGAGGGGAAAGGGGTAAAAGGGCCTGGGTCAACGTGGGATCCCAGAAAAGATCTTGAAATTCGAACGCGCCAGACAGCAACCGTGAAGACGATTCCGCTGGCGAAGGACAGGGTGCATATACTTGACGGTCTGCACATCTTGAATGCGGCTGCGGATGCAGACACAGACCGTGCGCTTTACAGCGACTCGAAAAATGAAAGGAGGACGACGCCGAGGACGAAGATGACGATGACGACGAATCTTGCTCACAAGAAAAGAATTGAAAACAATCAGAGGTATGAGGCTGGTCCAAAGACGAGCTTGAGTTGCCTGCTTGGTTGTTGGAAGAATCGGACGGAGTCCATGGCTGCACAGACGAAGCTGGTGAAACCGATGACCATAAAGATTGTATAGTGAAAGACGCCTAGAAAAGCCCCAGTGGCGGATGTGCAGGACAGTGTCCTGCTGCGAAGCTGTCGAAACGCGCTGAGGAAAGAAGATGGATGGATGAAGAAGGTGAGTTGATCTGTCTGTCGGGGTTGACTCAATAAATAGGCGTGGGGACTGCAGTGATACGGTATTACCCTGTTTTGATCGTGCATACGTCGTAATAAACACATGCATTACAGTCGGTAATTACCTCTAGAGGATTTAGTGTCAGTGCAACAAAAAACAAAATCAAAAAAAAATCAAACCATTTGAGAACTTGTTCCCATTGCAAGGATAGGCTTGACTGCTCAGCATAACCCGGTATCGTCATCACACTGGGCTTCTCCGTCAGCATGAGGACAGGCTGGTAGAGTCTCGGGTCGAGCTGTGCTTGAAGCTTGTCCTTCTCGTTCACGTTCCGGACAGTGCCCGGTATCAGTTCATCTCGTAGGAACTGCGCATGATGTGGCGGTGCATGGTTTTTTCCCTGAATTGAATCAGTGATACAGACTAATGGTTAGATGTTACCTACTTCTTCCGCTATGTAAGGCGCTGGAGGTGCTTTCTTATCCTCTCGGAGCCATGTCTCCATGCATTTTGCGTATTGGGGAAATGCAATGTGAGCCATAGCAGTCCTTTGCTGAAATCAAAACAATGACCTGTTGACGAATTGATGAAGCAAGGAATCTTTTGAGCCTGGAGGCCTGCTTGATTGACTACTTGACTATCTATCTAGAAGGTGGCCTCCTGACAGAGGAGTGAACCTGACCTAGCCTAACCAGGAAGTAAGACAGGAACAAGACAGCAATCAAAACCAAAACGCTTGCAACACCTCTATCCAAACGCAAGCAGGCCTAGATGTATATATGTATGTGTGTTTTTAGGCAGAGAGATTTCGGAGTTTTTCGGGTCCCTAGACCGTTTATAACCATCGTCGTCACCTGACCTGATAATGTCGTAGAAACGAGTCTGTCTTTCTAGGATCTTATCGACAGTATATGGTAGAAGTAAGGTAATTAACTAATTGTTATCTGTCCGATTTCCCTGTGTCGCCGTATGTGTCTGCCTAATAGTACTTCTGCTTACTCCTGGCCTCATTGGCCGTGAATGCGGGGAAACACGCGGAGCCGAACCAGCACCTCCCCAGCTTATGATGTAAATGTAGGACGACGGTGTCACGACGCGCGTCCATCTTCAAGATCACTTCCTCAAGCTTAGTACGGGTATGTATAGCTTAATTTACTGTGCTAGAACGCGTCTTTTCTCCAAGGCACTCCCTAGACTATACTACATACATACCGTCAAATCCACTTCAATTGCCTGCTACTCCTCTAACAACAACATGCCACTACGAAAAAGGCGTGCTTCTGACCACGACAACGACCACGACAACAATGTGAATCCCGAGAATCCAGAACCCAGCCAGCCGGCAAAACAGACCAAGTCTACCACCACAGTTACCGCTGCAAGAACATCTCTCATCTCCTACCCCATCAACAAAGTCTACCGCCTCATCGAGCCCGGTCCCGTGCTGCTCGTGACAACCGGCTCGCTCAAAGACCAAACGCACAACATCATGACGATCGGCTTCCACATGATGATACAGCATGAGTCGCCCGCGCTGATCGGCGTCATTATCGGTCCCTGGGACGCGAGCTACAACCTGCTGAAGAAGCATCGCGAGTGCGTGCTGACTATCCCCAGTGTTGATATGGCTGCCACGGCGGTCGATATTGGCAACTGCTCTGGCTCTGAGGTGAATAAGTTTGAGAAGTTTAACCTTGAGGTGGTTCCCGCGGAGAAGGTGCAGGCGCCGCTCGTTGTTGGAATCAAGGGTGACGACAAGGGCGGTGATAGTGGTGATAATGGTGATGGTGATGGCGACGCAGATCATGCAAGTCCAGGCGCAGGAGCAGCTGTACTAGCCAACATCGAATGCGTCGTCGAAGACACCAGAATGGTGAGCAAGTACGCGATGTGGGTATTACGGGTTGTCAAGGCGTGGACGCATCCAGGCCAGGATCCCAGAGAAAATGGAAAGATGTTCCACCATCGCGGAGATGGGACGTTCGTCGTTGGCGGAGAGACGCTGAATCTGCAGGAGAGGATGACCAAGTGGAAGGAATTTCAGGATTGAAGTTTCTTTTCCTTACACAGGAGGAAGAGGAGGAGGTGGTGGATGTGTGGCAGAAGTACGAGTATCCACGCGAAATATCAGAAACTTGCTAGGTATGTACTGTACATATTCTACCACGGATTCGTCTGTAATCCTCACGGCTGAGCATCCCCCTCACGCTGATGATGGACGCCACGGCCTCTCCTCCCACCGCCATCTCTGTGGCACCCATCTTCTTCAACGTGTCGGGATTCTAACTGCTCTGCTCGTGGTGGTCTCCAAGAACCTTGGATCAAGACCCAGCACCGTGATCCCGCGCCATCATGGCTGCTGATGACCATCTGGTACCTGGCTGGAGTTGTCGTCTTCTTCAAGGGCATCTTCACCATTTCAAAGCATAGATCTGATTGGATTCCACCCAAGCCAGTAAGAGACAAGAATTGTCTTGCTTGTAGGTTTCAGTGAAGCAAGTTCGAAGAGATAAATCAAGGAAAAAAAAAAAGAACAGGTAGATTTTGGGAAAGGAGAGTAAGATATATACTAACAGTTCATACTAACATACTCGAATTGAAAACGCTGGGCAACGGAGCGAAATGTCGGAAATCAGAACCGATCCATTCCGCCGACTATGTATAATTATTTGTGTCACATACCGGGATAGTCCAGTACTTACCTACTTAAATACCTACTTAGGTGGAGTACATACCTAGGTAGTCTTGGAAGTGATGAAACTACTAAATAATGCATGGATGTATGAATTGATTATTAAAAAGGCAACACGTGGTAACTTTCTTTTCTCCTGATTTGTAATCTCATCCCTGGTACTGAACTTAACCATAAATTAACCGAAATTCCTGAGTCAAGAAAAGCAAAGCAAAGCAAAACGAAGCATTGAAACTTTCTCCCGGACCAGATGACTTGTAGATAGTAGAAGACTTGTAGGTGGTAGAACTGCCGATAAATCGTAAATAGGAATACTGACAGAGCATCGGATTAAACAGCCATATGACATCTCAAATTAGTGCTGCAAGTCAATCCTATTAGCGTGATTCAAGTCAAGAGGGCATTTTCTGCATCGCCTACCGTCACATCCTCCCATTTCTCCCAGCCTCGTCCCTTGATCTGGGCCAGTTCCTCCATCGTGTACTGCTTGCCTGTCGTGAAGTATCCCGCATTGATCTTGGCGTCGATCTCGACATGCGAATCCGGGGGGATCATCTCTATAGAAATGCCATTAGCAGCTGTCTAACTTCACTTGAAGACAGGGGAGAAAAGACTTGCCCTCCGGAATGGGAACTCGTTCAAGAATCTTGATTCCCTGCGCCACAATGGCATCGTGCTTCATGTTCGACATGGACAGCATGCGATCGATCTTCTTGATTCCCAGCCAGTGCAGAACGTCCGGCATGAGCGCTTGGAATCGCATCTGGATAGGTCAGCGGGAAGAAGCTGCATACTAGATAATGACTACTCACATCTCGAACTCCGGCAATGTTCTCCGTTCTCTTGAAATACTTGTCTGCCGTGTCGCCACCACGTTTCCGGGCGTTGTACACCAGGTACTTGACCACCTCGCCCAGTGCACGACCTTCCTTACGGAAGTAGATCACCACACCGCTGCCACCGTTCTGCGCCTCCCGGACAGCCTCCTGAATACCGAATGCCAGATACGGCCTACAGGTGCAGATATCGGACTGAAACACGTCACTGCCGTTGCATTCGTCGTGAATGCGCAACGCCAGTCGCACATTTTCATCCGACACCCGCTCTGGGGGACCGAAGATGTACACCGTCAGGCCCCCAATGGGTGGAAGGAAGACCTTCAAATCCGGACGCGTGATCAACTCCGGATAGCTACCGCCGGTGTGCTCAAACAGCGCTCGACGCAGCGTCCCCTCGTCGACGCCGAACCGGGACGCAACTCCTGGCAGATACCAGACCGGCTCGATGGCCACTTTGGTGACCCGCACCTCGCCGGTCTTGTCGACGACAATGGATCCATCCACATCGAGCTTCCCTTCGCTGACAGCCTTTTCGATCTCGGCCAATCTCATGTTGGCCCGGGTGACGGCCATCGTGGGCCGCAGGTCCCACCCCGCATCGAGATATTCCTTGAACTGCTGCACGATGTCGTGACCGTAGGGGTCTAGAGACACGATCTTGGTCGGGTCGGCCCAGGCAGGCTGCCTGGGGAATTTAAACGTCGGCTCCGTGTTGGTGAAGTCAGGACGGAAATCAGACGGAAGATCACCAGCCGCGATGGCCAACGCGTTGTAGATGCTGTAGCTGCCACCATGGGCACCGATTGCATTACGGCGTTTCAGCATCGACGGATTCCGCGAGACGATAATGGGCCCACGCGACTTGGCATCTGGAGCTCCCCATTGAAGAGGAACGGGTTCGACGCCACTCTGGCCGGGGTAGGTGGTCAACTAGAGAGAGGTCAGTATTATCCTTTCATATACTCTTTTTCGATTCTTTTGATAGAAAGTAGATCTGATACTGACCGTGATATGCGTGCTGTAACGTGACTTGGGAGGGGTGGTCGGTTCCTCATGAGAACCACCAACGTCAGCGCTAGGGGCATCGGTGTCTAGCATTGCGTTCTAGCCAGGGATATACTAGCAAGGAGAGAGGTGATTACTACAGCTGGGGGCAAGAGGGAAGAAAGATGAAGAGAACAGGAGACGGGGAATTCTTAGCTGTCCCGGAAATTCGGGAAATAAGGGACCATTTAAAGGCAGGGAGAAGCTCCTAGCTAGGCAGGGAGCTGGGCAGCCATGACGCAGGCCAAACAGGCGCTGAGACATAATGCGCGGGGATGACCATGTGATCTTATCGCTCCACGCTTATCAGTCCGCTATTAAGTTCTAGACGGTGGATACCTGCCAAACCTAGGTATGGGGGTATCTTCACGGTACCTCTCTATTCTCTTCGCTTTCAAGATTTTCAATTTATGTCTTTCATTCAATGCATTATATTGCGGTCCCTGTTTCGAATGTCTAATCTGCAGTGCATATAGTGAAACCTGGTCTGTTAACGACAGCCTGTTGTTTTACTATTCTGGTCCCAGGGTTCAGGACGGGGAACTTGCTTTCTTATCGGCGGGCCGCTTTACCGCTTATCGACGGCGTGACCTTCTCCGCGCGCCCCTCAGCAGCTTCCTTCCACATTGGGTACCTACATACCTGTCTAGATCATAGTGGGCTCCCTAGATAAAACATTCATATATAGACGCAGGGTCCCCATTCACTACAACTCGTTTCCATTCCTTTCGTTATAGGATTTCTGTCTATCCTCAACATACGTATTTTCACAATGACGGATCTCCCTGCCAACACTCGCGTGTCCACCAACCCCTTCGTTCAGTCCAAACTCAATCACCTCCGCGATCGGACGCTGAGCAGCACCGCAGTACGGGCGACCACCGCTGAAATCTCCCGCATCCTGGCCGTGGAAGCGACCCAGAGTGAACGGCCTCAAGGCAAGATCGGGTTGATCGTGGTGCTCCGCTCGGGCCTCGCGATGAGCGACGCCTTCCTGGAACAGCTGGCGCCAGACACTGACGTGGTCGTGTACCACATCGGCATGTTTCGCGAGCGGGTGTCCCTCCAGCCGGTCGAATATTACAACAAGCTACCGAATAACAACACCGACGTCAAACGGGTGTATGTGGTGGACCCCTTGATTGCGACGGGAGGCACAGCTGGGGCGGTGATTGGGATGCTACGGTAGGCAGTGCCCTCACCTGTGTGTCTACTACATGGCAAGCTAACTGTTCATACTATTCTGTTAGGGACTGGGGTGTGGAGCACATCACCTTCGTCTCGATCCTCGCCAGTAAGGCGGGACTGGAAAAAGTGGCCGGTGTCTGGCCTGAGGGAACCAACTTTGTCGTCGGTGCAATCGACCCCAGTCTTGACGAGCAGGGATACATTGTGCCAGGGATAGGGGATATCGGGGATCGATTGTTTGGCACGGGACATGCAAATTAATCGCTCCAACTGGTTAGATACCATCTCTTGGAAGATATAATGAATGAACGTGGTTGCGGTCATACTTAGGATCTGACTCGACTAATGTACGCCGTATAAAGATATTATTAGGTACTTTTGTGAGGCTAGTTACTAGCTTAGGTAGGTACCTAGCAACATTGCTTATCACACTTCTGCGACCTTCTTTTCCTACACAATATGACAGTTCCTCTCCATCGCATCCGAGGGTTCTCCTCTAGTATTTTCCATAAACTATTTACTACGCGTTCTGTATGTACAATCTGTTCGGTATGTATGCAAGGATAAATCCCTAATGATGACAGCCGATACGACGCGTTCCTCCACCATCATCTGCAAAGACCAACTAATCGAAGAAGAGACGCTTCCAGACTGCGAACCGGAGGAGTTCTACCCCGTCCACATCGGCGATGTATTCCAAGACAGGTATCAGGTGCTGGGGAAGCTCGGATTTGGAGCCAATTCAACCACATGGTTATGTTGTTACTTCCTGACCTCGATCTCTTCCAAACTCAGGCCATTGGAAAGGAAACCCATCTCTGCCACCGATCTCGTTATAACAGGCGCCAAATTCTTGAACTTCATCCGTTTTATGCTGACCTAGCTGCCCGACGAGCGAAAGACTGCACGGGAATTGCTGAGCGATCCTTGGTTGACCCGGTCAGGGTGCACGTGAGTTGAGCCTCCCAGACCAGCCTTGACTTGACCGCTGTGTAGAACTTTCGATCGATACTCGTGTTTTTTTACCCTGGGGGTAGACAGTCACAAGTCACAAGTGAGTGACGAGTCGGACTACAGACCGGCGCTTAGCTTTTCGTATCTCCCTTCTCTGCGGGGCTATAGGATCTAAGATGACCATCGATGCTATCCATAGCACTCTTTTCATTTCTATTCTGCTCTGGTCTCTAGGTAGTACCAGAAGAAGCAAAAGAATACCCACAAGAAGAAAGAAAAAAAAAACAATTATCGGGGATGTCATCAATCAACGTGAAATAAGGAGAAAAAAAACTGGTATCTATCATGCTCTCGTCTCACATGCTCTGCGGAAAAATTCTTTTCATCCGCAGGGAAAAGAAAGAAAAACCATATTGCAGATCTCTTTTTTTGAAGTAATAAATACCTCCCAAGACCGGGTACATCGGTCACCAGTGGCTCAGTGGACCATCGTCTGTTCAACAAAGCGAAATAGAAAAAAAGATCGTTTTCGAGGTCCGTGACTGATTTTTTTTTATCGAGTCCATGTCCACGAAAATGGAAGAAGATCGAAAGTCAGTCCAACGCATGGGATTCCAAGGAGAGAGAATCTAGGCTCGTCTACGCTGTCATAGTAAACTCCGGACGAGACCGCGGGTTCTTGATCGTCTTCTTGATAATCTTCTCCACAGCGTCCCAGTCACGGGTCTCGATCCCCTCGATATGCGTGTCAAAGTACTTCTGGATGTCCATGAGCATCTTCCACTCTTCCTTGCTGGACACGAACGAGATGGAGACGCCCACACGTCCGAAACGACCCGTACGACCGATACGATGGAGATATGTCTGCGGATCGGCTTGACGTGGCTTGCCTGGGATGTGAAGTTGAGGGATATCCTGGGAAGAAGTCAGCATGTTCGAGCCCTCTTCTGCTGGCAAAATTAAGTCTGTATCGATCACATACATAATTGACAACCATGGACACCGTAGAAACGTCAATTCCACGCGCAAGGACGTTCGTGGTGATCAGCACCTTGGCTTGACCGCTGCGGAAGTCATCGATGAGTTTGTCACGCATGGCGCCTTCGATACCACCGGTCAGCGATGCAACAGTGTGGCCCTCCGCAACCATGCGTCTCTCGATTTCTGCGGCAGTCTGACGAGTCTAGACGGAGTTAGCCGGATGGACAGCACGAGAAAAGAGTAGACGAGCATACCTGGACAAAGATAATCGAGGATCCAATAGTGAGGAGACCGTAAAGCTTGACAAGAACGTTATATTTGTCATTGTCATCCGCGCAGTCAAGATAGAACTGCTTGATGCCCTCCACTGTAAGTTCGTTTTGCTTGAGGGAAATCTCGTTGGCACCCGGTGCAAACTTGGCGGCATAGTGGCGGATATGCTGTCCGAAGGTGGCGGAGAAGAGCACCACCTGCACCGTCTTGGGCAGCATTCTGTACGGTAGTTAGAAACTGCAGGAAACAATAGTCAGGTCGGGGGAGAGAGGGGCAAACGAACGATTTGACACGGATGCATTGATCTCCAAGGCCCTGCTGGTCGAGCATGTTGTCTGCCTCGTCCAGGACGAGCACCTTGATGCGCTGGGGCAGGAGGATGCGCTTCTTAATCAAGTCCATGACAGTACCCGGAGTTCCAACAACCACAGAGGCTTCTAACCGCGCCGGCCGCTTACCCTCGGTAGGCACGGCGGCCGCGACAACCAGACCCTCGAGGAACCTTCCCATCATCTCGATCACCGCACAGATCTGACGAGCCAGTTCACGACTGGGCGCCAGGACCAGCGCCTGCGGAGTCTTACGCTGCTCATCAGTGTTCAACTCTATGCGACTCAAGATGTTCAAGACGAAGGCGGCCGTCTTTCCAGTACCCGACTGGGACTGGCCGATCATGTTAGTGGGAGGGTTCGCAAGGAGCAAAGGTAGAGCGCGCTCTTGGATCTTGGACGGTTTACGGAAATTCATCGCGTAAATACCCTGGACGATGCGGGGGTCCCTAGATACATCGACTGTGGTCAGCACAAAATCCACCAAATGATTTATGTTATGGACGTGTCACACTCACAGGCCCAGCTCTTCGAAGCTGCTGACGGAGTAAAGTGGGTTATTGGGGTCAGCCTGCAGGTCGCTGAGCTTGACTTCGACAGTGTAATCTGATTCTTGAAGGTTGCTGCCACCAAGGGCCTCCGGGGCTCCGTCTTTCTCTGACGTGTCCTTCGGCTGTTCATTCTGCTCAGGAGCTGTACACCGATTAGCTACCGTTGGGAGAGCATAGAATAGATATTCCAGGCCGCGCGAAGCAGCTCGAACTAGGATGATCGCGCAGGAGTATGCATACCAGAAGTGGTGGCATCGGGCTTGGTGATGCGGTCCTCCAATGGGGCGCCAGCGCCAGGAGTCTGGGTTGGCTCTTCGGATGTCATAGCTGTAGATGTCAAAGGAGAAAGCGATGGAGATGAGAGATAAAGTCGTCGGAGGAGATAGAGAGAGTTGAAGAAGGAGCACGAGTGGGATGGAGGGGTAGTTGAGAAGTGTGGGAGGCAGTCAACCAGCCATGCAAAACACGACTGGGAGAAAAGAGGCAAATATATAAATCCAGGTGGTTGGCAGACTAGCCTTCGACAATAGACTGGAGAGAACAGGCTATTGTCTGCCGTGATGGTTAGGAGGAAGTGAACGCAGGCTCCGAGCTCTGCCTTGCGGGATTGGAAAAAGTGATAAAGATAATCTTAGGCGGTGGGCCAGTGTGGGCTAAAGCCCTTCCTGCCTGCAAACAACCACAATAGGTCGCCCCTGTGGCGGTTGTTCGACGCAGTCACTACGAGCATCACCAGGGCCAATGACAATCCTTGTCAAGCCAGATCTGGTGGAGAAATGAGTTTCCTTTGAAGAATCACATTCACTTGCGAGATTACACAACAAGGTGAATGTCTCTCAAGGCTTTCTGATAAGATCTAAGTGCATCCCTATCAAATCTTAAACGTACTAGCGTTATTATTTTATCAGTATCTTCTTACTCAGTAATACTGCAGAAGAAAAGAAGAATACAAGCTGAGTAATAAGACGGTCTGAGGCTGGACTGTGGCAGCGCAGCCGCCACTTAGTCAAATCCATCGATGCCCCCCGCAGTCTCGTGCCCGATCCCGATGTTCCTCCGGCCTATGCTTAACTAAGGAACTGATAACCAACCAACTTGCAACTTACACCGTAAGGCTGTTGCTATCGCCGTTCTCCGCTTGTTGCAGCTGCTCACGTCCACAGTGCCGCTCCAGAATTACGAAAAGAGTCGCCGCGTCGATTGGAATTTATTCCGGGTCGCCGAAGAGAGCTGCGCGACGCTGCACGCTGAATACAGGGGGAGCGGCACATGTCGGAGTCACCCCAACTACAAGCGTCCGCCCGTCTTCGCCCTTCGCTTACAGACAGCTCTACCGTCTTCAATGCGCGTATGATTGAGCCGGAATACTGAGGAAGCAGCCGTTATGACAGAGGTTGATGTGAACCCCCAGTTCGGGGCTGAATTAAAGGTACGTGGTTCCCCTCCCCGTGGCCGGACAGACATGGCGGAATCGACTCCTGACGAGATTGAATTTGAATAGGATGCGTTCAAACCTGTCAACGCCTGGGTATGCAGCTCCCCACCCTCCTGCATACGAAACGTCTCTTTCATCCCGTCTGCCATCCATTATTGTCGGTGTGGATATCCACTGAGTCGACGGTATACAGGTATCCAATGGTATCTCGTGGCTGGACGAGATACAGCAGTTCTACCGCGATAGAAGTGTCATCGAGAGGGAATATGCCGCCAAACTATCCGCACTGTGCAAGAAGTACTCGGACCGCAAAGCCAAGAAGATCAGCAGTTTGAGTGTGGGAGACACGCCCAGCATGACACCGGGATCCCTGGAGGCGGCCTCCTTAACCACCTGGTCCATCCAGCTCAACGCAGTGGAGTCGCATGCCGCTGTGCGCGACAAATTCGGACTCGAGCTCATCTCCCAGGTGGCAGAGCCGCTGAAGCAGGTGGCGGCACGATACGAAGAACTACGCAAGAGCCACGTCGAATACTACGGCAAGCTCGAGAAAGAGCGGGAGGCCACTCTCAGTGATCTCAAGAAGGCCAAGGGGAAATATGACGGGGCGTGTCAGGAGGTCGAAAACCGGCGCAAAAAGGTCGAATCCTCGTTTGACTCTAGCAAGACCAAAGCCCAGGGGGCCTACCAGCAGCAGGTTCTGGAGATGAACAATGTGAAGGTATGGCGTGCGATGGCCAATTTTATGCGCGGGAATTTGCTAACTTCATTGACAACCAGAACACCTACCTTATCGCCATCAATGTGACGAATAAGTTGAGGGAGCAGTACTATCATGAATACGTTCCGGAGCTACTCGACGTAGGTATATTCTGGGTCTCTCTCCGATTACTCTTTCTTGCTGACGGATCGGTTTTTAGAGTATGCAAGACCTCAATGAGACGAGAGTCGCCAAGTTGAATTCTCTGTGGACTCTAGCCGCACAGCTCGAGACAACCGCCTTATCCCAAAGCACGGAGCATATTTCGCACATCATAAGCGAGATCCCACGCAACAACCCCAAACTTGACTCTCTCATGTTCCTCCAGCACAATGCCACCCAAACGCAAGAGCCTCCGACTCTGGTTTTCGAGCCCAGTCCTATATGGCATGATGACGCAGCCATTGTGGCCGATGAGCCAGCCAAAGTCTTCCTCCGCAACCTGCTGACTAAGAGTAAAAGTCAAGCAAGAGAGTTGAGGATGGAGGCAGATAAGCAGAGACGCGAGGTCGAGAGTGCCAAGCGCATCCGCGAAAATGTCAAGCAGGGCAAGGATGATCGCGACGAGGTCGAACTGGTCAGAACGATTTTTACTCTGCAAGAAAAGCTCCACGAGGTGGAGCGCAAACGGCTGACGGCCGAGGTTGAAACCTCGACGGTGATCTCTGCTGTCGGAGATCTGTCATTAGGAGCGAGGAATCATAATTTCCGGTCACAGACGTTCAAGATCCCAACCAACTGTGACCTTTGCGGTGAGAGAATATGGGGTCTATCAGCTAAAGGATTTGACTGCCGTGACTGTGGTTATACATGTCACAGCAAGTGTGAGATGAAGGTCCCGGCGGAGTGTCCTGGGCAGGTGACGAAGGAGGAGAAGAAGAAACTGAAAGCTGAGCGTCAGGAGCAGGCCCAAGCCGCTCCGATCATCAACGAGCCGTCGACGTCCAACGGAGTGTCCGAATCACCTGCGCTGAGTCGCAGAGACACGATGAACTCGTTGAGCTCTGGCTATGCGGCCAGCGCACACCGGTCGGCTTCTGTTACTTCAAGCAAGCCGGCTGCGTCGGATGAGCCAGCAGAACCCGCTGCACCTTCTTCGACGGCTCCAAATCCCGCAGCAGCCGCGACAGGAGGAACAAGGAAAAACCGGATCCTGGCCCCTCCTCCCACACAGTATGTCAGTGCGCCTCCTGCGAATGACTCGACACAGGGATCCCCTGCCAAATCCAGTGAACCCAAAGCGAAGATGCTTTATCCTTACCAGGCTAATGGCGAGGGAGAAATCACGGTGGACGAAGGGCAGGAGGTCGTCGTCGTGGACCCAGACGGTAAGTTTGCTAGCATAATCCTGGGTAAATTCCTTGGTGAGGTCACATGGCTAAGTCGAGAATCTAGACGGCTCCGGCTGGATGCGTGTTCGAGCTGGCTCGCTCGAGGGTCTTGTGCCGGCCTCGTACGTGGAGGTTGCACCAACCCCTTCGCCCGTGCTCTCGCCGAGTCCCGGCTCGACGGATCGTCGGGGATCCGCCTTCTCCAACTCGTCCGCCTCACTGACAGGGAGTGCGGCATCGAAACGGGTTGGGCCAGCAGTTGCGCCGAGACGGGGGGCCAAGAAGCTCCAATACGTGGAGGCCTTGTATGATTACGAGGCGCGCTCCGATGCGGAATGGAGCATGTCCGAAGGCGACCGCTTCGTGCTGATCAACCGCGACAGCGGAGATGGCTGGGCGGAGGTCGAGAAGGGCGGGCAGATTAAGAGTGTGCCCGCCAACTACATCAAAGAGGTATAGCCGGTCTTATCCCCTTGTATATAAAGGATTTGTCAAGCACCAAACTTGGAATGATCTAGAAGCATGTGACATTCAATCAAGAGCTGGAGTTTGGTCTGTTGGTGTATTTATTTGGGTAGAACTGTTCATTGTCATGGACTACACATAAAATATATTTGCTCTGGAAAGCACTAGAAATCATTCTTCTGAACCGGAACAATATGGGAGCCATCATCAACCGCGGGGAAAAGCCAATCGCAATGCCCAAGCAAGCGCGAGCTTGACTTGTTGCTCGTCTATGGATATCATAACTGAAGAAAAAAAAATCCAAGTATTTATTAATCGTATTTCTCGGAGTACGAAGTATTCACTTCTTCCTCTCCCACACGCCTATCCACTGCCCCCAACCAACCACCTTCCCATCAATCTGCTCAATAACCTCCTCCTTCGTCGCTGCAGGACTCAACTTACTCACGTCAATAGGCTCCCTGAGGGCAACGAGTTGGTAGAAGTAGCGATGCGGCCCGTGACCCAGCAGTCCGCGCGGGGGAATGTAGACGGTTTTCCGCCTGTTTAGGCCGTATTTGAAGCCGCCTTTGAGCGTGTAGGTTGGTGCAGCTTCTGATGGCGAGAGTTCTTCGAAATCCTCGTTCGTGACGCTCGTCCTTGATGCAGGGATGGAGTAGTATAGCCCATGCACGACGGGCTGAGACAGTGGCGCGTCGGGGTCCTCTACTACGAGGAGATATTCCTTGATCTCCGCCGACGACGACGACGGCCATTTCAGAGTCGGAAAGAGGCCTTTGCCAAAGAAGCCATATTCTGGCGGGATATTCGACCCCGTGGGCCCAATGTCCGGAGATTCGAGGGGGATCGTCGGTTCGGGTATATTGGCAAAGGCCCGGGATTTGTGGAAGAGCCCGGCATCGTGGCCTTTGCGGCTGGAGAGCAGCCAGGCGGCGGCCTGCTCGATGTAGTCCATGCTGACTCGACGGAGGAATTCATTCAGGTGAGGTGTTCCTCGGAGGATGCACCTCTATAGAGCAGTCAAGTAACGCAGTTAATTCCCAACAGCCAGCTGGGGGAGTTTTAGACAGAACAATCAATGGTATCGCTAATCGCGATGAAAAGAAAGCTATTTTGTTTTTCATAGAAGATAGTAAGCTGTTATTATTTATTGCGTCGATGATAATTATTAATTAACATCGGGCCGGGACCGGCAAGTATATGTGTGTTCCTCCTCCGTATACAGACGTGATCGGGCCGCTAACGGAGCCGATCAAACGACATACAAGTATCTTTAATTCACGATCAAGATATAACAATCTATTCAATCTGATAATCCTTCAGCTCTCCCCCCGTCCATAATCTGCGCGCCAAGTCCTCGTCCTTGGATATCTTCACGTGATTCCCAGGCACCCCAACCGGCTCATAATACTGCCCGTTGACGATCCTGTCCTTGGATGCTGTCGCCCGCACCAGCGGCCCTATCCCAGAACCCCAGCCCGGTGACCAACCCGGTCATGACGACGCCCGGATGGACGGAAACAGACGTGATCTGAGGGAACCGTCGCGCCAGCTCTGCAATTTCAAATCCAGCAACAAAACAAAACGATCTTTTGACCTGTTCCTGTACAGCTGATAATAATAGTTGCAACCAACTATGGGGCGATAGACGTCAGTTTCGATCTGCCAATCAGGACGCATTATTTCCGAGCCAACCAATTAGGTTGGATCTACGTCGTCGCGTCGCGCCTGTCCATTCGAATTTCTGCTTATCATTCAACTACAACAGTCGCAATCACGAACAGACGCGGTTCTACGGCTGAATAAATAACTGAATCTGGGTCAATGACAAATCCTACCGGCCTCTCGGTACCCTCTCGCAATCCTTGATTTGCATGGACTTTTAATTCTTCCTCTGAAATCCTTCCGCTAGGCCGAGCTTCTGACTGCTGTTTCTGTTTTCTGACACTTGTGTCCAATATGAAATTCGCGCAAAAATGCGTGCGTCGCCAGGCGTCAATTGACGTGGATTCTGCCTGGAATTCCATTTTATTTGGGTTTGAGTCAGGTTCCTGATGATAAAAGCAGAGGCTCGCACGATTCGAGATACATAACGTGACCCAGCCCAATGCAGGTCCCATCAAATAGAAAGGAATCGATGCTTCCAAATCCTGATCAGATGGTTGCAGCGAGTGCAGCGACACAAGATTGAGACATGTGGACTGTGTATCACCCGGCAGGCCACATCTGCCATGCTTCCCTCTTTCTTGGTCCAATGGCAAAGCTGCCAGCGAAACCATCGGTTCTTCACAAGATCTCCGGCCACGATCGCCGGATGTCACACCAACACAGGTACAGAACTGGCTGCCACGTTTGGACCTGCGTATGTACCGTGAACCTGCATGGAGCCGTCAGCATGACAAATTCTCTTGTTTCTCCGGCGGTCCGGCCCGTGTCAGATTGAGTATCCACGAAGCAGGATGAGAGTAATGCTGGTGAGTTTCCTTCCCAGGCAGGTCTGATATATCATATCAGGTACGAGTGAGACTCAGCCTGCAACATTTCTTGGCGAGTCAAAGTCATGGAAGTTGCACCGTCGCCTGTATGGGAAGTAAATCGGGGTATATGGACTAAAGCAGAGGATGCTGGTTACTTGCGTTGTATACTTAAATATGGTATTTACCTCCACTGGTATAACTTTGGAAATTATATCCATTCAGTCGAGACATGATAGAGGGTGCATTTTCTTTTTTTGGTCTTTGAAGAGAGAGGTGTGAACCTGTGAGATTACAACTCTTGAATTTACCTCCGCTTGACTTCTTCTGAACAACCCTATGGCACGGACCGCCTTCCAATACTACTCCCTACCTACCGTTGCAAGCAAGCAAATGTCCGATTCCGCGTCTCCACAGTTCACCACAACGACATCCACATCTACATCCCGCGTCAAGCTCCGCTCTTCCTGTGACAGGTGCTCGGCAAACAAGATCAAGTGCGGTCAGGAGAAGCCGGCCTGCCAGCGCTGCCGCTCGCTTGATCTGCAGTGCAACTATAGCAGGTCCATGAGATCGGGGAAACCGCCGCGATCTCGACAGCGGATGGCGACCATTGTGGGAAACAGACAAGCTAGCAGCAGCAGCAGTGGCAATGCTGCTGTTGATGATATCAAGATTGTGGGTCCAGCAGTGCCTGTGCCCTGTCTGGACGGGATCAATCTAGAGACCATGCTAGCGACGAACGTCACCCACACAGCTGCAAACCCATACGGGCTGTTCTACACCGAAAACAGCCCGTTGGGAACGTCAGAAAAGTTCACCATCAACGCTTCTGTGGAATACGGGCCGAATCACAGCTTCTCCAAGAAAGGAAACACGGCAATTCATGACCTGTCAACCCCTTTGCCGCTGCTGCCTCAGAATAATCCCGAGGAGCACAAACAGCAGCAGCAGCAGCAGCAAGCGCCGTACATGTCGCCCTGCCCCAGTTTTAGCATGAAGATGTCGACCCTGGAAACGGGGTTTAGCCCTCTAGCAGCCTCGTTTGAGAAACCGCTCAGCAGTAGCGGTGTCGACTCTTCCCACGACTGCATCGGTCTCGCGCTGGGGACGTTGGCGAGCTTGTACCACCTGTCCACTCCGCACGATACGTGCAGTAGTGGACCGGGGTGCAAAGTGGAAGAAATCGGCAGCAATCCTTCTGCACCTACAATCGACCAAGTCCTCCAAGTGAACAGCTTAGCAGTCAAGAACACAACAACCTTCCTGACATGCCCCTGCGCGAAAGATTTCTGCTTTCCCATTCTCATGGGCGTGATCTACTCCAAGATCCTAACCTGGTACCAAGCGATCGTCAACATCGACGATCCAGATCTGGACGTCGTGAATGGGAACGGCACGCACTCCCCATCGAAGGAGGCGGTGTCAGTCGTGCATCGACCCTTTTCCGTCGGCGCGTACAAGCTGGACGAGGAGGTGGGCAAGATCATGACGCATCAGCTTGTGCTGAATGAGCTGCGAGAGATGGCTAGGTCGGTGCAGGTGTTTCTCGATGGGTTCTGCTGGGGTGGCAGCAGCGTGAATCCTAATATCAACAACAGCTGCAGTAGCAGGGACATGACCAGGGGCCGCTGTGGAGAACATATCTACCTCCGAATGGGCATCTCTCTCGACGCAAGGCTTCGATACACGATTCAGGAAGTCGAGAAGATTCTCCCGATGAATCAGTCATGAACTACAGCCATATTGCCATACTATATGCTCGGCGAAATGCCGTCTTTCATTCATTTCCTCTTTTTGAATGAGTTTTGTCCTACAGAGACGGTCTTATGTGCATTTATACATGTGCGTGTGGACGGTGCGAATTCCCGGATACAGATACACTTGGTTGATGGTTGATATCCCTACCAATGACACTACCTCAACAGGAGATATACAAGAGCATACATGGATATTCGTTTCGGTGTTTGAGTGATGGAGTCAATGGATTGATTGAAGATGGATCGCTACATTGTATTTCTTGATAAAGAAGTTGAGACGGCCGCTGCAGCACGCGAGTGAGTGACAGACAGATATGCATGGATGGAGACTGGTTAATGATTAATTAATAGACTATATGACAGTATACCTAATATGCCTAGGTAGCATGAAGTGGGATTGATTGAGGTTGTTCTATTGATGAAAGACATTAATAATAATGATGATGGTGATATCTTTGATCTAATAGGCATTATGGAGTGAGTAACCCCGACTTCATTCACTTCCACTGTGAAGATAGATACCTGTCATGCAAGTAACTGTGTATCTATGTACAGTACAGTATGTATGTACAGTGCATAAATGGAATATTACAATGATAACATCAGCTAGCTGGACTAGATCCCCAATCTGAACTGAACTGATCTGACCATGTCAAACTCCTAAGAGACCTCATATAGACGAACCTAACAACCTCACTACAAAAAAAAAAGGAAAATAACAAAGAAAAGAAAGCTGGGAGAAGAATAGAATAGAAAAAAGGAACGATATGCTTTTTATAAATAAACAACCCAAAACATTCCATATTGGTACCTAGATTTTCCTTCACATTTGTTTTTTTGTCTCAGTATGTACATACATACATACTTGCAGGGTTCATTCCTCGCTGGCCATATTGCAAATTGCCCCTAAATGGGTATATGTACTGACGGATGTGATCTTTCTTCTATTGTCTGTCTGTCTATCTATCTATCTATCTATCTATCTCTCTGTGTGTCAGATTCCAACTTGTCTGTTTCTAAATGTTAATTATCGCAGACTTCCAAGGAAACGAATGTACCCATTCTAATCATTATATTCTATTCTCTCGGTAGCCATAGACGCGAATATCAAGGAATTAGAGTACATATTCCGTACTCCCATTCATTCATCTGAATACCAATAGTATACGAACAATTCTCTACCTTAACAAATGGAAAGTTCCCACCGAATACTACTCACACATGAATAGCTTCCTGCACCCTCGGATACAGCTGGATCATCTGCTGATACAGCTCAGGGTGGTCGCGGATCATAATCTCTGGATTCCACCCCATGGCCACAAAAATCGTGTCGACGCCGCTGCCGATCGGCGTCAGGAAGATCTGGCAGATCTGCAGGCCGATGACGAACGCAAAAGCCATAATGACGGCAGTGAACTGACCCGTTGTGTTGTAGGCTGGTTGCGTGAACTGTAGATATAGATATGCGAGCAGCGCGCACAGGTACGAGACGAACACCGAGCCCATGGTCAGGACGGGCCCGATCAGGCAGTCATTAACAAGCGCGTCGATCCCTCGGTCTTTCATCATCGTCCAGGTGTCCTTGGCCGCTGGAACGTATGCTTTCCCGTACAGGGCGATGTGGCAGAAGGCGTACCGGTTGAAGAACGTCACCAGCCAGTCCAGAAGCGCGATGAAGCATCCCAGGATCCACACTGCGATGCCACCGACGATGTTTCCCTCCGCTGCCTCTTGCTGCTGCGCGACCGAGCAGGCCTGACGGAGCATGTTGATAATGGCGATCATCAGGCTGCCCAGACTGATGCTGCCGAAGGAGTAGGTCGTCGCGCGTTTAAAAGCACCGCGAGTTGACCCCTTGGGAAACCCGCCAGGAGCCCAGCTCCAAAAGTACCACGACCCATACACCCCAGCGATGGTCGTGTGGACCGTGTTCTTGAGCCACTCGCTCAGCCAGTACATGGCGAAGGTGACATACACCAACAAGCCGATGACCTTGGCGGAGCTGCACCCGCCGCTGCCACAGGAAGGATTGACGCCGTGGCCATTAGGTTCGTAGGCGGCGTAAATGGCTACCAGCGTGACCGAGAACCACGCCGAAAAGGCGACTGCCACGAGGCCTCCGATGGCGCTGACCAGAAACACATTTCCGTGGTGACGCGCCACGTCGATGGCAGACTGCAGCATGAGGACGCTGAACGGAATCCGCGGAATCCAGCTGATGAAGCAGAGGATCGCGAAGACGCCGAATAACAGGAACACAATACCCGCCGCCCACTGCCTCTCCACGAGGTAGTAGATGGCGGTGCCGATGGCGAAGATGATGTTCAAAATCCCCGTGATCCAGATGAACTGTTTGGTGAAGTAGCGCGCGCCGAGAAAATACGCCCACGAGAAGGCGATGGCGACGCAGAGGACGAAGATAAACAGGACGAGGGTGTTAGTGTCTAAGGAGAAAGTGTTGGACCCGTCGTAGATGCCGCTGCCGTTGAATCCTTTTGTCTGGGAGTATTTGTGGATGGCTAAGCCTGACACGGCGACGTAGCCAAAGAAAACGGCAATGAGCTGGGCAGTCAGCTAGCTGTATATAGGGATATATAAACCCGTTGCATCTGACGGCCATCGAAGGCAACTCACAAGCAAACCCGCCCAGACATCATGGAACTTGGGCCTCTCGATCCGAAACGCCTGGTCGAAATCGTACACCGGCTGACCCTGGTCGGATGCGTATGAGGGAGGATTCTTTGGTTCGTGGGCAGCCTGGTAATAGGCATTGTTGCTATTGTCGCTCGCATACTGAGGTTGCGGCGCAGGGCGGGGGTCCTGGAAGATCCGATCGTGGTTGTAGTAGCTAGCTGCCTGGCCGCTCATGCTGCCGTGACGGTATCAATTGATGGTATAATTGTTATATCTGCGGAGGATTCATACAGGATGAAAGTTAAGATAAAATCTTGCCCTCTCGTTTGAAGGAAGATCAAGAAATGGGATAGCTGTGGCTGATGATGCAAACGCCGCTTCTCCAGCCTGCATTCCTTCCGCATGCGGCAATTACCACGACATTGCACGTTCTAGCACCCTAGGCAGCATGCACCGAGTCAGAATGCCAGTTGGCATGCTCAGTCCTTGGCGAGAACTGGATGTGAACACGCGATGCGCATGCCAGTCATCTCCCTTCCATATGGTTACGTCATGACAGCCAGTCTTTCTTTGTCCTCTTTTTTATCACTGTTTTACAGATCATAAATCACCTGATATGATCACCCAGGAATTAACCATCCTAAGTATTTACTACTACCTATGAAGGCAGGTAGTAGACCTCTGGAGAAGAATACCATACGGAGTAATATGGGAGCTACTCCATGCGGTTAAGCGATTCCTAATATCCCTATTTTCTTCTCCTGATTCGATCGCTGGACTTAGCGTTTCCCCTCCATAGACGTGCATTAATTTTCTTTATGCCTTGCAAACCCTATATCTAGAATATTGAAACCATTATGCCTCTACTACGCATTCTGGGTGAATAGCCCTATCTTTTATCATCTCTATAACTATAAGATATAGAATAAGGCTCCAAGTCTGCCCACTGTGACGGCGCGGCCCAAAGGTCCGGTCAGGTGACTCATGTCACGTGATACTTCCGAATCAGGAAAGGGTCGGGTCGCTTCGATATATCGACTCCCTCGCCCACAGTCCTGATTTCAATTTTCTTCTTCCTTCCTCAGCTTCGAATTCTTGTAATATAGGCTACCAAATATGAATTTATTTTGTTTTTGACTGAGCCGCCACACCCACAGGTAAATAAATGCTGCATGCTAGCGATAGACCTTAAAACAATAAAATAAAGTACCAATTTTTTGAGACCGCTAGGATTTATATAAACTGTTCAATTTAAAGCTAGTTTTGCTCTTTGAGATTTCCCTTCCCTTCAATATATTACTATATCGTTTTCCTTTCTTCAGATTCCAGGACTAAATAAATAGATGTATATAGATAGAATATCTATCTACTTCAACCATAAATTCTAAAAAAGTCTTTACTTTGCTGCGACATCTATCTCCATTTTCCTGTCATCATGTTCATCACTTCAACGCCTATAGCACTACGCCGATGGAATATCTCCGACAGACGACATCTATGAATGAATGCTCTTGTTGGGTTTGTCATATGACATGGATTTCAGATATCTACTAAGGGGTTATATAATAACAGATAGGCCAGGTAGTAGTAACTAGTAAACTGCCACAGCAAGATGAAGATTAATTCCTTTATAATTCTATCCATTCCTCTCTCTCTCTGAGAAAGAAAGAAAGTACCTAACTAACAGAGACACCACACCACACCACATCTCAGTCCCTTTCCTATCTAACGCCCAAAAAAAAAATCTGTCTCTCAGACAGAGTAACACAACCAGACCACATACATTTCTGATTGCTCTAAGAAAGACAAAAATAGATCCTAGATTCGCCACAATGCCCGTTTATATGTGTACTATACTGCACTGTATATTTTGGTCTGATCTTTTCTTTTTGTTTATTTATCGTCTTAGCTGTGCGTGCCACCTATTATTATCTAATTAAATTAATTGGCTGCATTAAGCTACTTGTTTTCCACGGTATAGGTATATGTATATACCGTTGCCTATAGCAGACCAACAGCAATGGTCTGATCCATAACAAATTGCTACCTATTGGAGGTATTAATTAGTTAAGAATTAGTAGATTCGCATCGCTTTAGAGGACAAGCAAGTAATAAAATAGATAGATGTGCCGACTACCTATGTACAGTAGAGAGCCGAAAAAAAATTTTTTTATTAAATATTGTTTATGTTTAAAACTGACTTACTCCTTTAATT
Source organism: Rasamsonia byssochlamydoides (assembly GCF_041956645.1). Lineage (NCBI taxonomy): Eukaryota > Fungi > Ascomycota > Eurotiomycetes > Eurotiales > Trichocomaceae > Rasamsonia > Rasamsonia byssochlamydoides. The sequence continues at coordinate 272,548 of NW_027192398.1, read as the reverse complement.
AAACAGCAATCTCGCTGCAGCTGCAGATAATTTTTGCAGCAATTACTTGCATCTCATGGAAGTAGTATGTATGTACTGTACCTAGGTATGTACATACATACTACCGGCAGAGCTACCCACCTAGGTCGTTGTTTGAACTATATGCATTTAATATTATTACCTACAGTACACTCTTTCCTTATAAACAGACAGGCAAACAGCGTAATTACAAGGGTTGTAAGTAAGTTACCCTAAAACCGAGGGAATATATTCTACTGAGGTCATACCCTGATTATAGACCACGATAGACGGAATGCGTAGACGGATGAACACATCCGTTCCCTATCCTGATTAACCTAACAGGGTACCTACCTAGGTAGAGCAAGCACCATCCTCGAATTATGCAAGAGCAGTGGGTGATAGATCACAAATGGATCAATGGATCAAAGGATCAATACTTCCGTGTGGTGCAGTCCAGGGCAGGGCATCGGCTATTCCCGTTTCCGTGAGTGAGGAGTTGGTTGGAGCTTCACGAGCAGGAGCGGGGTTTTTGTCAAAATAGGTAGCTCCCTGTCTAGTATCTACCTATTCCCATCCTATCAAGGAGCTGCTACTGTGCTGTTTGTTGCGTCTGGGATATATGGACATAAATAGCCCGGGAATGCATATATATAAAGAAAGTGTTCAAAGTGCGTACATAGATAGACCCTTCCCCTCATATCTAGTATCAGCTGTATAATATTTGCCAAGGTAAGGTGTTACCTCTCCTGGCTACTCCAAAATCAAGAAGATAATTTCATCTAGTCAGAATCAATGGTATGTATGGCAAAGACTTAGAGTCCTTCTAGCAAACTTGCTGGACCTCATGAGCACTTGACTGATCATGGCCACCAGCACATCATCATCGTCGGAAGCGGCCTAGCAGGTCTGACGGTGGCCATCGCACTCGCGAAAGCAGGCCATCATCAAGTTGAAATCCTGGAAAGCGCGCCGCAGATCACTTACATCGGAGCGGGTAGCTATCCCCATCTTCATACAGAAGGCAGGCAACAAGCAGACGAGTAGACAAGCCTAACAGTGACACAGGCATCCAGGTATCACCCAACTCATCGCGCATTCTGCGCAAGTTGGGGGTAGACAAGTACATCGAGAGATTCTGCACCGAGCCGGTTGATCTGCGCATGATGCGGTGGAAAGATGGTACGAAGCTGGTTGAGTGTCCGTTGAAAGAGCCTGCGCAGAACGAGTACGGTTCGCCGTACTGGTATGCCCCAGTCGTTTCTTCTCGAAGTCATCTCCCAATGTCAATTAATTGACACGGACGTGGCAGGCACATCCATCGAGCTGATTTCCATCACGGCCTGTCTGAAAGTGCAGCCGATCTTGGTGTAAAAACGTATCTGGATAGCCGTGTCGTCGAAGTCGATCCGGAGACTCCAGCGCTGGTCACCAAGGATGGCAGACGCTTCACGGCTGATTTTGTTATCGCAGCAGATGGTATGATACTGTTTTTCCACTGCAGTACCAATCAAGGTTTGAACAAACCACTAACCTCCGGGTGACAGGTCTGAACTCCATCTGCCGGGAGGTCGTCATGGGACGTCCAGGACCACCGATGCCCACCGGCCAGATGGTCTACCGGGTGACGGTGCCAACCAGGAAATTAGAGGGCATTCCCGAACTGAAAGAATTCATCACCGTGCCGCGAAACAACCACTGGATTGGACCACATGGCACCGTCCTGTCGTATCTCCTACAAGGAATTCATGAACCCTTGTTGAACTTTGTATTCACGTGAGTTTGCCGAAGCTTCAGTCTTGTTTGATCAGGTTGACTGACGTCTGGCAAGGTGCGACGTAAATATGCCCGAAGGAGTCAACCAGAAACCGGGTACGGGCAGTGACGTGCGGCAGGCTTTCCAGTCATGGGATCCGAGGTAAGTTATGACACTGTCTACATCTGCGTGGAGAAGATTTACAGTGTCAGGATCGACAAAATGTTGGAATTTGTTGACCATGTACTGGAGTGGCGGGTAAGCAAGCCTACACGATGTCCCTTCTAATTCAACTTGTTAACTCGCTTCGTTGTAGTTGTTCACCCACGAGGGACTCTCCAGCTGGGTTCACCCCTCCTCGAAGCTCTGTCTAATCGGCGACTCCGCACATGCCATGACGCCGTATCTAGCTCAGGGAGCAGCAATGGGCATCGAAGACGCAGCCATTCTTGGCGGACTGCTAGAGAAGTTTCCTGCTAAGGAAACCCTTCCTACGGCTCTGCAACTTTACGAGCAACTTCGAATTGAGCGAACCGCCATGGTCGCACGTGCGTCCATCGATTCCAGATGGTTCACGCAGATGGAGGACGGTCCGAAACAACAGAGACGGGATAGATGGCTGCTTGACCACCCCGGAATCTGGCAGAACCATATCAACATCCGGTCGAGAAAAGAGTTCCTCGACGAGCTCTTCGGATACGACGCTTATCGAGAACTAGAGCAGGCATTGACAGCACATGAAACCAGGACGGAGCTACAAGTATTGAAGGCGACAGTCACAGCTTAGTGCTTTTTATGTGTTTGGCTGCAAGTGACGATTCAGAAACATATTTAAACCTACAACATCAGTTAGCGCAATGAATAACAATGCATATGATCAGGACATAAATTCTCCACCGTTATTCTAAACGTATCAGAGGACGTTGTAGCTTGCGTGACTTACATGGCAGTATAAGAACAAGTGCTACTATCCAGGCCAATTGTTTGGCTGTGCATGGTTCATGAGACCCATTTCATCAAAACCTCCCGAGAATTGGGCTGACATTTGCTGCGAGGAACCTGAAAGGAAGTCACCATTGCCAGCGACGCTGATATTAAAAAAATCCCAAGGCATCTCGTTGGTGCCGAATTGATACAAGTCTGAAATGAGCTCCGGCACCGGCATAGAGATATCGTTTTGATGAACTGCCGGCATGCTGCTAACTGCAGAGAAAGCCTGCTGCGGAGGAACGCTTTGAATCGGAGGTTTCACACTTTCAATGATCTCTGATTGCTTTCTTTCCTCCTGGGAAGACGCCTCCTCGTTGCCAACCCCAGCGATGAGAGAGAGATCGATTGCTACCCGTGACAGAATTTTGTATGTCGGTGCAAGTTTACTGCGTCGAGATAGATCGATCATGGAAGACAGCCTCATCTTGTGCGCAACGTCCCTCGCCGAGTCAGGCGGCGAGTCTCGCGGCCGCCCCAGAAAGTCCAGACTCATTACCATCATGCCATGATAGACGTAGTAAAAGTCCATCCAGGCTACCCCTTCCAGAAGACCGAATATCGATAGTTGGTGAAGGTGGTCGAGTGCAGCCTTCGCCGAAGAACAACAATCCTGGCCTAATGAGTCAATGTTGGCACTGACAGCCGCGAGCATAGCGTTGGCGGTTTGCAATTGCCGGTCAATATTCCGGTTGACTCTACACAGGAGGTAAGGCCGCGCTACGATCGACTTGAGATGGTAGTAATAGACGTGCATCATGAGCACAGCGCGACGATGCCGTGGGCTCATGAAGTGCCAATTGGGAGTGAGATGCTGAGGCAGCCGTGACTTCCACGAGTCGAGCTCTTGCAGCATATGCGCTGCCTTGGCGCAGATGGGCAGCAAGGCCTCCTCATTCAGGTACTTCGGCGAGACTGCAGAAGCCAGTCTCTTGACGCGGGGTGCAATCTGTATCAGAGACAGTGCGTGTGCATGATAATCCGGTGGAAAGTCTCCACCATCGAAAATGGCTTCGTCAGGCAATCTGACATTAACCTCCATGGGATCAATACTCGGTGGTCTCCCGAGAATAATAGAAACGTTCTGTTCGAACATATACAGAGTCCACCAGACTATGCGCCGTGTGTTCCTCTCGATTGAGTCAAACCCTTTGTTCGCGCCTTCGCGGTGCATACCCAGCGCGATGGCCATGCGGGCTGCCAGCCCGAGAAACATCCAGGCGGTGTTGCGCTCTCCTGCATTATGTTCGTAGAGTTGAAGCAACAGAAGAGCCTGGACATTTGCCAGGCTCGCGGTGAACGCAAGCTGCTCAAACCGTTCTCTCACCATTTTCACATAGCGAGTTTGGATTGAAATCGCCTCGTCAGAGCCGTCCTCCCCCAGAGTCTCAGCTCCCAGGACAAACATCATGAACAAGGAGCAGACCCAGCCAGGCTCAGGGTCATGTGCTTGGGAGGTGTTTGGATGCCACAGGGACTCATAGCGAAGCTGGAAAACGTCACGATGGAACAGGGTGTAGTTGGGATGGACGCGATCGAAGAACGCGCGCACCAGGACATCCGATAAGTCCCTCGGAGGCAGCATATCTCGAAGATTCTGGTTCGGCGACTTATTGGATATCACCGAAGGTGGTGGATCTAATGTCGAATACAGCTGTTCGTGGTTCCTTTGCCTGCTTGGCAGCTGATTGTCCGACCCATGTCTCCCTTCACATGCGACAGTTGCTGGATGACCTTTTATTCGGGGCTCGAGGGCTTTGCTGACCATCGCGTTTGCAAAGTCCACTTCTAATTTGGTCCGCTGCCCGTCGCGTGCACGTATACCATTGTATTTGGCCACAAGCTGCCGAATTGTAGAAGCGAAGTCGAACGAGCTTACTGGTCCGACGTAATGCGAGACGCCATGGGGAGCTGGGATCAATCTCTCCTCAAACACTTCCGACGAAGATGTATCATCTAGGTCGTCTGCCGCGTTGAGCGGGTCAGTCTGTGTAGGTGCCGGAGAACGGGATATCGTCGGGGAACTGCGGCTGAAGGCCTCCGGAGCAGGAGTCTGGTCGTCCGCAGATGGCATGGAGATGCCACGGTCTCTGGCGAGGCGGAAGAGAGCGTCGATATCGTCGGTGTCTTCATTCGGAAACAGCCCCCGCACGAGGGCATCCAGCGCGCGATAACGAAGACTGAACCTCTCAACACTGCCATAGACCCGCTGCTTTCTCGGAAGGGTCGATTCGCACTTGACTCCGCCGTTCAGACAGCTGGCGCACGACTCGTGTTGATTAGCGCGGTAGCAGCGAATGCGGCGGATTTTGCATCGGTCGCAGCTCACTAATGTCCGCCGGCGGAGAGAATCTGGGACGCGTCGCTTCCCTGGCTTGACCTTTTCTCCGCTGCCGGCCATATTGTCTGACGGGACCGTAAGATCTTCTCACATGGCGCAGGTGAGACGGTAAGAAGGACTGCAGAGAAGTTGCACGCCACAAATGGCGGTATCGCAAGATCGAGGTTGGAGCTGGAGTTGGGTGCTTACCTCCCCGAGAGCCAGCACTAGTCTCCGCAGCGAGCGGGGAGGAATCGGGGAGTCACATCGATTAGGATCAATCTGATTTTCGCCAGACTTACAGTTTCAGCTGCTGGGATTTGGAGAAAGGCACGGTTCAATAACTCCTAGTAGGTAACTAAGTTACTAGGTAGTTTTTACCCCAAGCTTGCTTTTTGCCAGTTCAAGGATTCACCCGATTCTGTCGAGCATCGTCTGCATGGCAAGCCATACCCAAAGAGGCAGGCGATCGTCCGCTAGCCGGGTTGAAAACGCGTGCATATGCGAGACGACTGAGAAGGACACATCCGGTCCTGTCATGATCTACGTACAGTCCATACGGAGTACCGGGACGTTGTTGAGTCTGCCAGCCCAGTCGCAAACCATCTGAACAGTTATCCAATGCAGCACCTGTCTGGAGTGGACGTGTCGTCCCCTGATGCTGTGTGATCAATCACTGCGATGCTAACGGCTCCGCAAAACTCAACCATGGTTCAGCTCAAGTTAGCTGCCAGGGATGCATGTCCATCCACAGCAAGGTTCTACGCGTTATTTAAGGCTATTTGACGTGCCAGGGACATCCACCAGTCCATGTTGAAGTCTCCATCCATCGTTGTGATGACTGACTGTAAACGCAACGTTGATTGACAATGACAGACGTCCAGCCCTCCCCGGCGAGCGATGTGAAAAGTGGCGGTTCTCAGTATGAGAACAGGGGATCTGACCCGGAGAACTATCACGCAAATCTCGGATCCTGCAAGGTGGACAAGCATGGCCTGCCGCTGGTCCCTCAGCCCAGTGTCTTCAAAGATGATCCGTTGGTAGGCAAAGACCTCTACGTGAATTGCATTCCGTTATTTGCAGCTTTGGCAAGATTCACTGATAAAGACAGAATTGGCCTCGATGGTTGAAGTGGACCATCTTGGTCCAGGTCAGCTTCATGGCCTTCTTAGGGCCGTTCAATGCCGGGGTCGCAAACCCGAGTTTGGTGCTCCTGGGGGAAGCATTTCACAAATCGACCACCGCAATCTCTTATACGACGACAATTGCCATCCTTATGGGTGGCGTTGCGGTAGGATTGAACTGCTTCCATTCATTCCTACAACCCCATTTAGTTAGACACTCCTCTCTCGTTACTGGCTGACGGTCCATCTCAAGTCTTTCATATGGGCCCCATTGACCAACGTGTACGGTCGCCGGCCTGTCACGATCCTATCTCAAATAATCGCCATCCTTGGCAACATTGGCTCGGCCCAGTCGACTTCGTACTCAGCTTTACTGGGAACGCGAGCCTTAAACGGCATTGGAATGTCGGGCATGATGTCCGTCGGCACGGTGTGCCTCAATGACATGTTCTTCCTCCACGAGAGGGGGGAGAAGACTGGGGTCTACACCATCTTAGTGACCAACGGGGGCCACATTGCTTTTCTAGGTCAGCACGCACACAACCCGCTTCTTTTTCTCAAGTGTCGTGGCTGATCCTGGCGTGACTGCTAGGAGGAGGCTATATCGCCCAGGCGGCAGGATGGGCATGGGACTTCTGGCTCCCTGCCATCATCACAGCAGCATCGCTGAGTTTCGCTGTTTTTCTCTTCCTGAAACGCTCTTCTCCAGAGACCCAAGCTTCCTGGCGAGACGGACTCATCAACGGACCTACTGGGAGATGCTGTTCAACCTGAAGGGGAACCTTATCCCTCAGCGAAGACTGCAGCTTCACGATTTTTTCACGTCTTTTCTCATGTTGAAATACCCGTCTGTTTCCCTGTCCTTTTGGTACTATATATACATGGTCGTGGTGTTTTGTGAACATATTGCCTGCCATCAGTATAGCAAGCATATATTCCACGCGTTACCATTTCCACAGTGGCTCCATCGGACTCTGTATAGGCATTCCTCTGACAATCGGCTCTGTCCTGGGTGAATTCACGGCGGGGAAGGTCTCCGACTACATCATGTATCGCTTGGCGAAGGGCTATGATCGTGTAAGGAAAGCGGAGCATCGGTTGTTTCTGACTGGTCCTGCGGCTTCTCATGCTGGCGGGGATTATTACTTTTGGCGTCTGTGTGGAGAAACGTGCCAGTTGGGTGATTCCACTGGTTGGACTGGGAATCAGTAAGTTCGGAGAGCTCTACCTTGCTGTAGAAACTTGTTGACCGCAGAACGCAACCAGGTGCATTTGGTTTGCAGGTCACATCAACCTGTCTGTATGCCTACGTTTCCGACTGCTACAAGCCACAGACGCCGGAGAGTGCCGTGCTCATGAACCTGGGTCGAGGCCTATCGTTCTGCTTGGCGTTCTTTGCCCTTCCGTATGGAGAAAAAGTCGGCTTTTCTTGGGCGTGGACCACGTTTGCCCTGATATTGTTTCTGTTCTGGTTCCCAATTGTCGCATTGATGATCTGGGGAGAGAGATGGAGGGACCAACTTGGTCCCCCGCAGTTCCACCAGTATATATGATCGTTTCTATCGCGTTGTCAGGCATTTTGGTTGTGAATGGTGACACTCCATTGGGGAGAGTATAGTCTTTTTAATTTGACTATCGTTGTCACTGCGATCCAATGTGTTGGATGTCAAAGTCATGAAGCGAAGCCTTCAATCAACTTGCAGTCACGGTCTTGGCCATCCAAGTCAGCATCTAGGGTCCAATAATAATAATGAAACTTGAGTGGAAACAAGTGGACAGAGAGAGAGAGTAGCCATTCTTGGCATTTCAACAGCGTTCCAGGTGCGTGGTAGCTATTATTGCACAGGAGTAAGACGGTGTGATATTGTTTCGTCATAGGCGCAGCGGAGCGGGTAAGGAACCTAAAGCCTGAGACACGCCCAACCACGGCTCGCCCGGGCCCGACCGAGGAGTCCAGATTCCAGAACATCGAGTGTACCAGAACATCGACCACGCTATTTTTGGCAGACGGTATTATCTCGATTCCGGGAGAGAAAGAAAAGAAAGACGACATGCTGATGAAAATCGTGAAAGGGACAACATACTGCATAGCAATTCCACTACGCAGGCTGCCCATAGAAAAGTCGTTCAATCAGACACGAAAAGACGAAGAATTCTCCGAGTACCTAAGATGGGTTAATTGCCAAGAAGTCAGCCCTCTCCATTGTCGCCACACGACCAAGACCGCCAGGTTCGAGTCCGTATTTGAATGACATTGAGCCCGAGAATAGCATCCGAACGAACACGAAGCATGTTGGACCAAGTCCAGGGGCGAATCAGGCTTGCACAAGGCTGGAAAAGCTGTCAAATATGTTGCCAGCGTGGATTTTGGCAAGTACACAGCAGTCTGTTAGCGACAAAAAAAGTCGCGATGTGGAAATCGGCGATCACGTAGTGTGCTCCGTCTGATTTGACGACTTGATGGCCATTTCATGCAACATACCATCAGCTTCAGAGTGATCATTCAGGATTCAATTCAATCCTGGACCATGCCAAGGAGAGCACAGGCAGATGAGTGGGGATTGTTCTCCACGGCGGGCAGCGATCGCGTCTCAGGGCGTTCCCGGCGGACCTGCCAAGCCCCAGACTTCCAACGGCGTCCGCCATGGCCGCGGGGTTGTGCAGACCCTGGGACCTGCAGATGCGCCATGACGTTGTGATTGACTTTGGCCCTGCGGTCTTTGGGCCCTATCAGGGACCCGTTATTGGTGTATTCCGGCTTTTCTGGGTCCTGCTGGATCCTGTGGCGGGCCTGGCGGCAGAGTGCCTGTGGTTGGCGCATCGCTGCTTATCCCTTGCACAGAATTCCGAGGATGCAAATCATCATGCACGGTCGGGATGTCTCTGCAACACCTCACAGGCTCGCTCTCACACAGGGACGGTGGATCGCGAATTGCACAGCCTCCAGGACCCTCACTCTCCCAAGGATCGATTGCTGATCTGTCAGTCAGTCGGTGGAACCATCCTGTGTCCACGAGGGAAGATAGACTGCGGATCGTAGGGAGAAGAGACTATCTTCCGGCCCCTGGTCATGCCTTCTTACTGTACATGACAATCTCTCCGGAGCCGTGTGGAGCAGGAGCGAGGATGATAATCAGGGGAGGCAGGTCAGAGCCATAGTTAAAAGGTTGCCACCCTTACTTGCTATGCTCGCTCCTTCCTTCTGTATGTAACCCATTCTTTCCCTTCGCTCGTTCGCCCTCTCCTTCATACCGGGTCCAGCCCCTTCCCTCTTCGTTACCAACAGGAAGATACCGTCACTCGTTCCGGATTCCTGTGTCTTTCTTTTCTCTTCTCGTCTCTCGTTCGTAGTGGCATTCATCTCGGCATATTTCTTCTCGACATATTGCAGTTATAATCTCTTTTTATCAGCTGCAGCCCTCGTCTTTCGTTCTCGAGAGCCATTTCGCCCTTCGGTGTTGCTGTTGTGAACCGTAGCGCCCTATTTTCCTCCACCGCCATCATGAAGGCCAGCATCGCCTCGATGGCTGCGGCCATCACGATGGGCGCCTCAGTGGTCAGGGCCGCCCCCCAGCAGTTGAAGACCCGCGACAGCATCACCCCCATCACGGTCAAGGGAAACGCTTTCTTCCAAGGTGACAATCGTTTCTACATCCGCGGTGTCGACTACCAGCCGGGCGGTTCGTCCAACTTGGATGACCCTCTGGCGGACCCGAACACCTGCAAGCGGGACATCCAGAAGTTCACGGACCTGGGCCTCAACACCATCCGGGTGTACTCTGTCGACAACTCTCAGGACCACGATGAGTGTATGAATGCATTGGCCGATGCGGGCATCTACGTCGTGCTGGACGTCAACACCCCCAAGTACTCGTTGAACCGTGCGGATCCCCAAACCTCGTACAACGACGTCTATCTGCAAAGCGTGTTCGCGACCGTGGAGATGTTCGCCAAATACCCCAACACGCTGGCCTTCTTTTCCGGTAACGAGGTCATCAACGACGGACCTTCCTCCAAGGCGGCCCCCTATGTGAAGGCAGTCACTCGTGACATTCGCCAGTACATTCGTTCCCGCAATCTTCGCCAGGTCCCGGTCGGATATTCTGCGGTAAGTCACTGTTCAGCAGAAACAAGTTCTGAAAACAAGTTCTGACGGGTTTCCAGGCCGACGTCGACACCAACCGCTTGCAAATGGCCGAGTACATGAACTGCGGTACCGATGACGAGCGCAGCGACTTCTTCGCCTTCAACGACTACTCTTGGTGTGACCCGTCTTCCTTCACCCAGTCCGGCTGGGACCAGAAGGTGAAGAACTTCACCGGCTACGGCATCCCGCTGTTCCTGTCCGAATACGGCTGCAACACGAACAAGCGTGAGTTCCAGGAGGTCGCCTCGCTCTACTCCACCCAGATGACCGGCGTGTACTCTGGTGGTCTTGTGTACGAGTACTCGGAGGAAGGAAGCAACTATGGCCTGGTGATCATCAACGGCAACAATGTCCAGGAGAAACCCGACTACCAGGCGCTGAAGACGGCTCTGGCCAAGACTCCCAACCCGAATGGCGACGGAGGCTACAACCAGACCGGTGGTGCCAGCAGCTGCCCGGCGCCTGAACCGCCAAACTGGGACGTCCCCAACGACGACCTCCCTGCTATACCAGAGCCGGCCAAGAAGTATATGACGCAGGGCGCCGGTAAGGGACCTGGCTTCGCCGGCCCAGGCAGTCAAGACAAGGGTACGGAGTCCACTGGCACGGCGACTCCAGGCTCGGGCTCGGCGACCGGCTCCGTTGCGACGTCGACTTCGTCCAGCTCGAAAGGCGCCGCTGCCGGACTGCGTGCTCCTGAGTTGACGCTGGCTCCGCTGTACTGCGGCTTGGTGGTCATCTTGTCCACGTTCTTTGGGGCGTCGCTAGTCATTTTCTAAGCAGACTGGTTGTGATCATGTCGGCTCGCATCTGTTCGCAGGTCAGTTCATTTGCCGGTCGTCACATTTTGGGGATTGTGTGTACAGTGGGTTCGAGGTTGGCTGGCTCGCCTTGGTATTATTCCAGTCTGTATTGTGGATTAGTGTTTCGTGTAGACTAGTAATATGCAGTTCTTCGTTTGCCTCTGAAGTATCCTCTAAGTATCCAGCTTAGATGGAGTTGGCAGAAGGACTTTAGATTTAATTCTATAATCCCGTTCACTTGAATTCTGAGAATGAATTCAATTCAACCATGCATACGGAGTACGTAGGGGAAGAAGGGAAGAAAAAAAAAAAGGCTCGTGGTCCCAATCCATAATACAAGAAATACGGGGTCGTGTCCATCTATTTATCGACTTGCGGAGGGGTATGAGTGTATGTAGAACGGTACAGCAGGTTACGTAGTCCTTGCCCACTTTGAGCACTTCGCTTTGACCACTTTTGGGATGGGAAGGACCCGTTGCGGGGACTCGTTACGTGGACAGGCAGGGCGCCGGTGGACGTCAGCCCTTTCGATCGGGTTCCTTTTTTAAAAAAAAAATTAACTACAGAGTACGTAGATATTAGTTTATTTTTGGTTTTATGGGTTTATTTGACTTTTTTTTTTTTAAAAAAAATCCTTTGTCTTATATATATATATGTATATATATATATATATAAGCAAGCTGGTCGACTAAGCGCAACTGCCAAATCCCACATATGAACAGAACACTGCTAATAGTAGACTCTGTAGAATAAACTTCATAGTCAAAAAAAAAATCCTGGTAACAACTCAAGATAAACTTTGATGCTGACATTACCAAGGAGATGATACTGTAGTAACTAGGGGTCTCTCCCAGATAAGGTCATTAATTAAATAAGAAAAAACAATGCACTAAACTCCTCTATTGATGCTGTTGATGAAAGTAACGTCCAATCGTCAAATGTGTGTGTGTGTGTGTATGTTGGTCTCCGAAACAAATGAGAATGAGAACGGGGAAAGACGGCAAGTAACGAATGCTGTGAGCGTGGGTGGATGGATTGATACAGACATGGCTCGTAAAAATGTGTACATACATACATGAACAAACAGAAATATTCAATCGTGATAAATTAGGACATTACGACGCGTGACATGCCATGCGATTTGGTTTGGTCGTTAATTAAGTCGAATAGAATCCCTTTAGGGATATCTTGCTTGCTGTAGCTGTACAGCTACTGTGTCTCCTCTCTCTCCCTTTTCATTTCGAGACTCCAATCGTATCGCCTTCAGCTTCTGAAATAACACCCTCCGCATCTGCATCACCGCCAGATACATCCGAGATATGACGCGAGTGCCTCGATTCCTCCGACGGGAGTTCGGAAATATCCGACAGCGGACTGCTGCTCAGGTCACTGTTCTGATAGCGATGCGCAGGTCGCGTCGACTGGGAACTGGCTTCAGAATCTCCTGATTCGGAGGGAGCTCGGTCGGTGGATCCATAGAGCACACTATCGAGGGATGGCGTGTGTCGATGATGGTAATGATGAGGAGGAGGATGATAATTGGCAGGCGTGTTGAATTCCGTTGGGAGCTCGAAGCGCGTTGAAGTACCCGCTGATGAACATGGGTGAGCACATCAATTATTACTGAAATTTAGAAGAAGATAGCATGTGTGATACTTACTCTCCAGCTCATGCACTGGTAAACTAGCGGCTTCTCGTGGGATTGAAGTGCGGGAAATAGGCGATACAGCTCGCGAAGCAGTCCCCGACAAGTCTTTCTCCGTGTTCCCAAGCTCTGAGGCCGTTTGCATGGACGATTTCGCCCGGTGTGTGGCGTACAGCCAGTTCATGATCCATGACCGGTGACCCGTGGCGTTGGATCCGTATCCCGAGCCTAGCTTGCGCCGTCGGTACAACAGGCAGCCGGCGATCAATGACACGAGGATGAGCATGCCCAACAGGACTCCAATGATGGCACCAGCCCAACCGGGGAATCCGCTACTGCTTTTTTGCTGCACTATAACGGGACCGGTGGGAGTCGGGCTCGGTGTTGGGGTCGATGAATTAACAGGCTTGTATGGGTAATAAGTCGCAATAGGTTTGGTGTACTTGGTCGCGAACAACGAAGAAAGACCGTCGTCATTCCAGGCAGATGGAGCGGTCTTGGTAGCATTACCTTTGCCACTGCGACGCTTAGTAAATACACAAATAAGAAGCAGAGAATGATGATAATAATACTTACTCTCCACCAATCCGAGCAGTAATCGTAGCTGGAACTTCATAGTCACTCCAGTTTTCCGGATTGTAGGAATCTTGAAATGTGACCGTATTCAGATTGAAGACTTGAATAATGCCACCGTCCAGGCAGACGCTAGGGTCTATGTATACGCCCCCGATGACAAACATTTGATCCGGGTATACTTTGATACACTTGTGTCCAGTGCGACCATGCCCGACCTGTCCGTCGTATACTTTGATCCAGGTAAATGACGGGACGGAGAGAACATACACGTCGTCGGAAGGGATATCCGTCGCGTTGATCCCATTGTATCCTCCGTAAATATAGATGTTAAAGGAACTCCCGTCCTGGGCTGCGGCAACCACAGAACAGAAGAGCGTCAATTGAGGTGGAATATCACCTGTTGTATTTTGTTGGTACCTAGTCCGGGTCAGCACAATGGACGGGGTCGAGGACGGAGGATGTTTACCATCGCTTATTCGCCACATCGTAGACAGACACGGTTTCCATGAAGGTCGGACTGATTCGACTCTGCATGCAGTGAGAGGTTGATCCGAATGACAAGAGAGGGTCAGCATACACTGGCAGCGGCCTCAGCGTCTGTCAGTTCCCGAGCCGCCGTTAGCGACTCGGGGTAGATCACTCCTCCGATTGCGACCAGAGCCCCCGACTCTGACACCGGTAACCACACCAGCTCAGCATTGGCTCGACCAAGAATGTTATCTGGCAGCGTGTCGTTTGTCCACGTCTCTTCCCCCATGACAGACATGTCAACTGTGATAAGAGTGTTTGCAGTGGTATTGGCAAATTTAATATCCTGAATCAGTCCCCAATCCTGTGCCCGCATCCCGCTGAAGTAGAATCCAAGATTTTCGCTTGGCGCGGAAACACCAGCGCCATTGGTGACATACCGGGTCACATTCTGAGGCAGCGTCGTTTCAATAAAACCAGGCGCCCAGGATGCTCTTTCGGGTCCGTATGGGAATGCTTCATAGCCCAAGATAGCATTTGCCGCGAGAGGCTCTTGGCTGTCGATCACTGTGAGGCCCCTGTAGAGCTTCTGTGAGCGACATATCTGGGATGAGCGAGCACGGTCTTACCCGTAGAGAATCAGCTCATCATCGTTTGCGAACATCACGCCATCGATATAGGTCGGCGCAGTGTTTTTGCTGGCGAGCCCCCCAGTCTTGTTCAATGCTTGGAACAATGTGGTGAGATTCGTCGTCTGGTCAAAGGGTTGCCCCAGGTTGAGGGTATAGACCAGGCCGTCGATATTGTCTTGACCCCGGTTAGCTAGGCTCTTTGCTGTGGAGGAGAGCGAGAGAAGACACAATACCTTCTTGGGGCGGATCATCCTGTCCGTCCGACAGTCCCCTGCCGTTGGGTCAGTCGTCTGTCGATGCCCAGCCATTGCTGTCGGAAACATACACTTGCCACCATAGAGATCCTCCGTCCAGATAGATTGTGTCGTGGATGATGTTCGCTGCGCCGTAATTTTTAGTCGTCAACGGCACATGGTCTGGCTGTCGCGATTTCCTTACCTCGAAATTGATCCCAGTTGCACATGCTCACATTGACAGCAGACGTTTGCCAGTCCAAGGCCAGCGCACTGCCGACGAGCGCCAAGGCAGCCGCACTCTCGAGGAATTGAGGCCACATCGTGGAAAGCGATGCAATCTCACAGCGGTCCAGATCAAGCTGCAACGACAGTTTCACTCACATCGGTCGGCGTGCGAACTGTGCACCCATCCACCAGACTTGGTGGTCGTGATCATCGCCGTCCAAATTGGCCATGAATCGGGAGCTGGCAGACGTCGATCCAAAAGGTTTGGAAGGATCAAGTTCGACCTCTCCCAAAATGGCGAATGTCCGGGGTGGGGGGCTTGGGATGAGCACAGGGAATGGACTTTATCCTTGGGATCGCCGCACAGCCCGGCTGGAGGTTCGAGCAGCAACATCAGAGAGTATTTTCCGTACGCAGTGACCACCAGGCTGACGCTGACGCCCGTCAGGTTCACCGTGAGTATAAGCAGCGGTGTTCTGATTGGGACTGGATTGATTGGTTTCTGTAGTCTTTTGCCGGATCCAGACACCACTGCAGCCGTACGATGCACGAGGCACCACTGGCAGCGATAGAAAGGCCGCCATGGCCGACCAGCAGCGGACTAACGGCATTCTACCGTCAGCGAGGTTAGTCGAGAGCCGGCAGCCATGGTGATCGAGGAGACATTAATCATTGCAGTGTTGTGCTTCGCGTGTCGATTGGGCAGGAGCATGACTAAGCAGCCCGCTACTGCATGACATGGGCGGGACAAACATGTGATGCGCCAGTCATGTTACTCGAGTCATCTTTGTCCGTCAATCTCCCCCTTCAAGCTAAATATTACCTAACATGCCAGTTCCTGGTCTCATCAGCTGCTCAGCCCTAGTGGAGCGCCTTCCATCCGGGTGTCAGCATTACGAGTTGTCATGCAGTTATTGACGACGTGCTAGACTGATGAACGACAAGCTGGAGTCGCGTCGGCTGCTGCTAGTCCAGGGCCCGAGAGAACCGGCAGTGTCTGCACCATGTTACATCCATGAGGCTCTCACAAGATGACCTGGATCGATTGAGCGGGGTACGTCTGGTCGTCTACGTTTTCGGCAGCTGTTCGTGTTCGCACACGGCACGGCTCGTATATCCTGCCACGTCAAACGACCCAGCCCCTCCCGCTGTCATGTCGGCCTCCAGTCGGCCGTCGAAGCCTTGCAGGTCCGTCTGCGAGATTGAATGCTGAGTGAAAGCCCTCCGGCAGGGATTCCCCCCATTTGATCTCTCCCGATCAACACTCTCCCCCATGTCAACGCGAGGATAAACAGGCAAATGGTCCTGGACCTGGACGAAGCGACCCTGATCGCGGCAGGGGAGAAGTACGTAAAAACGCAATCTAGATGAGGTCGTTCAACGCTGCTTAGCTCATTGAGCAAAATCTGGATGCTCCGCAGGTTCGTTCCCGTCGACCTGATGACGCCAGAGAGCGAGACTCCACCCCTGTCACTGCATGTCTAAGATTTTTACCGCACGCATTTTCGGAGCAGCTAAAAGGACGCACTGTCCATTCCCCGCCGCCCTAGAAGGCCCAGGAGTTCATGATTGGAACAACCAAGACACTTTTAATCTATGCTTACGATGCGACCTAACTCAAAGTTCAATAGATCCCATCGACCTAACAAGGATAGCTCTGAAGTTGCGCAATGGATGAGCCGCAGGGAACGAGCCCTACGCGGCGCCAACATAATATTTTCAACCTCGATTCCGCCTCAACGGTCCCTGGTCTTTATTCCCTTCCTCGGGCTGCACGTCGTCGACGGTCTTCACCACTGCGTTGAAGCACTCCCGTTGAGGTTGTGTTGAATCCAGTCTTCGCCTGCCATGAGGCTCAGTTGGCCCGCTTTGACGGGCGCAGTTGCCCTGTTCCCAATTGTTGCTGCGGTCGACAACGGAACCGACAATGGCGACTTGGATCTTAGCATCGGAATCACCATCACCCTTTGGGAGACGATTACTTTCGAGCGTTGGAAGACGGTGACTGTAACGACCTGCTCTGTAAGTCAATTACCTCTGCCAGCGATGTGTTGAATTCCAGGTTTCTAATCGGGTATATCAGAATTCGGACGGCTGGTGGCCACCGTCTCCTCCGGTAAGAATTACATGACCGCAAGCTTCTCCAGCTAACCATTTTGCAGTGGGGGAAACCTACGACTGAGACTGAGACGGAGACGGAGACGGTAACAGACCTTGCCGAAGTGATGGCAGCCTCTGTATCGAGTTCTCGACGCTGACAACCACCTAGGAAACATTGGGGACTACAATTACCTCTTACATTCCGACCACGATCTCGGACACTGTCACTACCACAATCACGTCGGATATTGGAACGACCACGACGACCACCGTTCCAACAACATTGTTGACAACTCTGACAGAGACCACGACCCTCCCTGGCCAGACCGCCACTATTCCAGGTGCAACTGTGACGGTGTCAACAACAGAAGATATTACGGAAACTATAACTGCTCCTGGAGAAACAGACACGGTCACGCTTTCGGGAACAAATATTACCCTACCTGGTGCAACTATTACCGTGTCAACAACAGAAGATATTACCGAAACTGTAACTGCTCCTGGAGCAACCGATACGGTCACACTTCCGGGAACAAGCATTACCCTACCTGGTACAACTGTCACTGTATCAACGACAGATGATATTACCGAAACTATAACCGCTCCTGGTGAAACAGACACAGTCACCCTTGGTACAACTATTACGGAGCCTGGAACCACCTTGACGGTGACTACTGTCAGTATCATAACTTTGCCGGGTACAACAGTTACCACCGTCAGTACCATTCCACCAACTACACTGACACTACCCCCCTCGACAATCACTCTTCCAGCCTCAACAACTACAGCGACAACAACTCTGCCTCCTACAACGGTGACTGCTACAGGAACAGTAACTACTCTGCCTGGATCCACCGTAACCTCTACCATAACATTGCCTCCGAGCACCACTACCTTGCCTGGAACAACCTCGACTGTTCCTGCAAGTACTGTTACGACAACAATTACCCTGCCTGGGACAACGTCAACTGTCACCACAACTACTGTTGTTACTGTACCTGGGGAATCCACCACAAGTCCTGGTTAGTAACCCTAACCTTCTCAACCTTTGTATTAGCGTTAAAATTTTGGCACTATGGACAAGATGGGACAGGAACAGTTTTAAAATGCTAATTTCAAGACGAGATGCTGACAACTGCCATACAACAGGCCAAACGGTTTCGGTTACTGGCACAGTGACCTTGACAATCTGCCCAAGCCGCACTCTCAACCCAACATATACCCCCCCGGCACCACTTCCGACCGACTACACCTGGGGTTGTCCGCCTGGGTTCCTCTGCCATCCTAAGAATCCTCCTGGCGTTGACTGCAATTTCGAGAAAGGACCCCCGGCCGACACATATGTCTGTAGCCCAGATGAGTGTATACCCAGCCCCAAGCTGCTTCCAAATCAGCCCTGGGCTCCTAATCAGATCGGTAAATTCAATGTCACGCCGGGATATTTCAATCTCGACCCCACGGAATTTGGTCTGAACTATGGTATATTTGCATTCCCTGAGGGAACGCAGGTCCAAGGCACGCAAGTCCAGAAGCGCAGCTCTGGACGATGGGGTCAGTTTCTGGGTAAACGGCAAGCAAGCGGTGCCCTTCAAGTTCCGGGCGTTTGCTATTACGAGTGCGACGAAGTCATGATCGAGGCAGAGCATACGGGGAAAACGCCTTCTCTGTGCCTCCCAGGCTCCGCATTCACAATTAAGCTCAACGATTGCAATGACTGCATCCGGGCACATTCAAATGGTAGCGTTACTCCTGGTCCCTTGCCTCAATTCCAACAGTACCTTTTTTACTGTGACACGGTGCCTCACGGCTCTTCAACCTCTCCGTTTCCAGAGTCATCAACAACTCCGACAGGGGGGATCAGTACTGCTACCAGCTCGCCAGTCGCCACGACATCTCCAGTGTCAAGTTCTGTGTCATCAGCAACTCCATCCACACTTACGACAGTGACAAGCACTAGCACGACGGAAGCGTCTACCCCGGCTGCATCTACAGGGGGCTCTGGAGCGGCCACAACTAGTACTGTGGGCGTGGGCACCGGCAGTGCCAGCACAACCGGTGTGGGTGCAAGCAGCGGCGCAAGCACAACTAGCAGCGTGGGCATATTTAGTGGCAGCACGGCGGGTAGTGCACCTTCGGAAACCCTTACTGTTGCTACGTCCTCTACAGGGACTCGCAGCAGGACCACCGGTCTAGGCACCGTGACTGCTAGTATGGTCTCCAGTGCCAGCCCCTCGAGCTCGTCTCCCATTCTCTTTTTAGGAGCCGGCAATCTCAGTCGGAAGCCCATTCCACTGAGTTGGCTGATCACATTCTGCAGCATCGTTGCAGGAGTTCTTACTTCATTTGACTGATTTTTTTTATCAATGATGTCCCTCCTTCCACTTGTAATAGCTGTCTGATACGAAAGAACTAATGTTATGCCCACATGTGATGATCCTTGATGATCTATCTATGTTCCTGATGTCTATAAGGACTTAGTAGTAATTAATTAATATCGCTCGGTTAGCATTCATTAATACATACATATATCATCAACAAGGCAGGTGGCCATCGGGTGTATAGGAAATATCTGCAGTTGATTAATTAATTATATATTACATTGAGATGTTTTACCTCCTACTGTACAGCCCTGCACGAAAGTTTGACAAAATTTTATTCTTATCATCATTATGGAAATAAACGCGCGCCTGTTGCCCGAACCCACTGGCCTCATCAGGAGAGTATGTGCATAATTTCTTGCATGAGTCATACCAGTCCAATACTGTTCTTGCCTTGGTTGATAGCATGTGTATGTAGAACAGTGTGTAGAATTCAATTCAATGATAATAGGAATTCCAGACCACCATGAAATCTTGCTCTTGATCCATATGTGCCTATATATGTTTGTACTGACTGGTATCTCACTCTCAAGTCAAGTCGCTAGAAATCCGAGCATCTGCTATTGTTCTTTCATTAGAGTGACAATCGCCAGCTAATAATTCTCAGGTAGATAGATCTAATACTGATTGATATACTATATATAGTTAGCAACCATTCTGTTCGTTTATTATGATCTCCGCTAACTAACCGGTCAGACACCTACCAACATATATAGTCCCTGCATAATAGGTACCGGGCTGAGTCATGTACATGCATATATAAGTATATATGTACGTACGTACTATAAGAAGGCTACGTATAAATATACCCAACTTAATGAATTGAAATAGCAAGCTAGCTGGGGGTCGTCAAGTGGTTGGTAGATCACTACTTGGGAAAGAAAGTAGCATGCATGAAGAGAGTTGGTCGTGTTTTGTGTTCTGCAGGGGCAGATCACACCTAATAAATATAATATACCAACAGAGTACCAAAGTACCTAACAGTGTAGAAGTAGTCTATGGACAGACATATTTTCGTTTTAGCAGCCCCCACGCCCTCCGGTTCCTGAATGCTGCTATTTTAAATCAGAGGACTTGTTGGTAGTGAAACATATTTTTTTATTTGACATTAGTTTTATAATTGTTTTTCTTTGACTTGTCAATCAAATCAATCCAGGTAATAGAATTTATACTGTCATGGCACTGCCCATTGGAGAAAGCAGCGTGTTTTAACTAGGGCAAAGTTATAACAAAATTATGTCCATGTCCATAGACTGCACACAGTACATCGGTATATGTATGTACTCTGTAGTTCAAACGTGTTATGCAGGTTGCAGCCCCAGAGTAGGATATTAAGATTTTGACTATAGTACGACCCTATATAAGGGATGGGGTTGCACCTAATATAGTCCGTTCGTATCTGTCTGTACCAGCATAAAGTCTGTAAGGGGGTTTTGGACAGCTGATTCTCCTACGCTTATACTTATATCTATTAGATATACTATATATATGGCTAAATAAGTATAGATACTGTATAAGGCAGAATTATGGCCTGTAGATCCCTCTATATATACTAAATAAGGTTACAGTAGTCGAATCCGACTACAACTGGAAGTATTACTGTAGATAAAAATAGCAAGTCCCCCAATCTCGGCAAGAGGCTGAATTGGTTTCAAGAGCAGCCCGGCAATGGTTGGGCAAGGCGTTGGTTCATGGAGAAATACCTAGAATGGAAATGGGGGGCCTTGCGGGCAACGGAGATAAGATAAAATAAGGGTTAAGCTATCTCCGCCATCCTGCAACTTAACTATGGTTATTTTTGCCCCTGGCAAACCGTTGAAAGGGCTATCTGCACATCGAACCTATGGAGATGAGGATTGATGGTGGAGGTCACCCAAGCAAAGACGTTGGAAGAAACTGCCGTTGGCTTTTCTAGAATCCGGCCACAGATCGGTTCCTCCGGATCGAGATAATTATATCGACCAGAGAGATCAGGCTGCCAGCCTGTTGGATTGGCCGTCCTGACTGGCTGGTGTGGTGCTGGCCCATTGGGGGCAGAGGACGTGAAGTTATACGCCCTCGCTTATCAGGTCTCTCTCCTCGCCCAACAGTCTAGCCAGGATCGAGCAATCGAACCTGACACCTGCTCCCTTCAGCAGATTCAAATACGCGGCATGGTCTTGGTCACCAGTCAATTCAGATCGATCGGTAGTTCTCGCGGTAGTGCTCACGGTAGTGTTGCTTCCTTGCCGTGTCCGAAAGCCACTGTCCAGCCACGCCTAGCCATCACTCCATTATCACTCCGACCAGGCATCTGAGTGGTTTCCTGAGTCAAATATCGACAGCGTCATGCCGTTGGGATCCGACAACGTCGTCAAGAAGAAACGGACGCGCGCCAGCCGTCCCAAGGTGCGGACGGGGTGTATCACATGCAAGTACGTTGTCCATCTTCTTCTGCAGTTGTAGATATTGTTATCGTTAGAGCATACATTTGTATCCTGAAGCCTGTTGCGTCTGGCTACTAAAGTCTCGTCTCCTAGGATCCGACACAAGAAATGCGACGAGACAAGACCGTACTGTAAGCTTATCTCATCATCTTATCGCGACAATTGCTGAGCGTGAACAGGTCTCCGCTGTACCAGCACCGGTCGGAAATGCGACGGTTATCAACCACTGCCTCTTCCCAGGACCCGTTCAAGGAAGGGTGGTGATGCTACTGTTTC
Organism: Rasamsonia byssochlamydoides; assembly: GCF_041956645.1. Classification (NCBI taxonomy): domain Eukaryota; kingdom Fungi; phylum Ascomycota; class Eurotiomycetes; order Eurotiales; family Trichocomaceae; genus Rasamsonia; species Rasamsonia byssochlamydoides. Next base: position 250,452 of record NW_027192398.1, on the reverse strand, counting down.
TGCTCCTGCTGCGGTTGTGGGCTCTTCGTCACTCTTACTACCATCGGATTCCCCTTACACATTACAACATCTACACTCGTCCACCGTGGCTGGCTTCCACGCGATTCCGACCAACAACTGGTATCTGACCGATCGAGAGCGCGGTTACCTCGACTTCTTTCGCAACCACACCGCCGTCCAATGCGCCGGCTATTTTCATGACGACTTCTGGTGTCGACTCGTCCCGCAAGCCAGCGAGGTTGAACCAGCCATCCGGCACGCAGCCATTGCCCTGGGGGCTCTCCATCGGAATTTCGAGAGTCTCGCCGTAGACGAGAAGCTCCGGGACGATGCATTCCCCCTTCAACAATGCAACAAGGCGATCGCCCTGTTGCGGAATCAGCTGGGCAGTGGCAGCCGCCATATGGAGACGACATTGATCACCTGCATCCTCTTGATCTCGTTTGCCTTCCTGCAAGGCGACGCCGCCACGGCGACTTCCCATTACCACGTTGGCGTCCGCCTGCTGCGCGAATGGCAGCAAACCGGCATGTTGGGCTCTTCCAGGTCGGGCAGCTCGATGGCATCGACCTTGGTCAAGTTGTTCGCTCGCATGGAGCTGTACCTGTCAACTTTCGCGAACCTAGACGACGACGATGTGTTCGTTGTCGTTGCCGCAGATGAGGAACCAGTCCGGAGCAGATTAGAGAGCATCGACATCCCGGCTCAGATCGACAGCCTGGACCAAGCAAGCAGTCTGCTCTTCAGCCTTATCGGACGTGCCATGCAGAACGAGCAGCGGCGGATGTGCCAGTCGGCCGTGGCATGCCAACTCCGCGAACGAATCCGAGCAGATGTGTCCTGCAAATTACAGCAGTGGAACCGCAAGTTGAACACGTTTCTTGAGCATCACGCCCTGTCGTTGTCTGCCAAAGACACCCGAACCGTGATCGTGCTCCAACTATGGAGCGAAACGGTGTACATCATGAACGCCGCACACGATCGCCAAAGCGAGATGCAGTTTGATGCGTTCGAGCAGCGGTTCCACCGAGTTGTCAGACTGGCCGAAGCCCTGCTAGATCCCTGTGGGCTTGCTGGCGACGTTCGAACGGCCGCAGCGATGCCAACCTTCTCCGTCGAGACGGGGGTAATCCCACCGCTGTTCTACTGCAGCTACAAATGCCGCAACTGGTCGATTCGACGGGTGGCGTTGTCGCTGCTGCGCCGGTGGCAGCGCCAGGAGGGCATCTGGCAGACGCCTGACACGGCTGTTGTCCTGGAACGGCTCATCGCGATCGAGTCGGAAGGTCTCTCGCCGGGTGAGCCTGTTCCTGAAGAAGCTCGCATCCTGATCGCGCAGGTCAAGGTCATCCCCAGCAGTCCGAATATCCGCCTGCGGTACTGTCGGTCTGTGGATCCGGACGGGACGAAGCATTGGGAGACGGAGTGGCTGTCGAGGAGGTAGCTTCCTGATGACGAAATTAATTCTTTTCTCTTCTCTTCTGTATATTATGTCCTTGTTTACATTTCTTTTCTTTTTATTTTATTCCTCTATTTATTGTTTTCTTCTTCTTCTTCTTTTTGTTTTCTTTTTTTATTTTATTCTCCTCATGGCCTGTACTGTACTGTATACACACTACATATATAGAAAGCTTCTTCGCTAGATAATGTATGTAAATATTTTTATTTCAATATTTTTCACCCTTTGAGATTTCTCGCATTCTTGACGAGAAGAATCAGATCAGTTAGATCCGATCACATACTGTATTGTGTTTAATAGATGATTATATATATCTTTCTGTGTGTGTTTCCTCTGAACGTTGCTTGCCGATAGAATCAATAGAGCCACTTTTAGGTAGACGTTGAAAATAGCATTCTAGTCCCTGCAGACCATTAATTCATTCATTCAGACGAATCAGGTAGTAGATGGGAACTGTAGTTAGTGTACATACATACATACGTCAGTCAGGTCCTTAAACTGGATGATAAATGTCAACCAGCAATGCCGGACTTTTGCGGTATACTTTCCTAATCGGGAAACTAGGTAATAATTCGTAGTTAAATTACCTCTTATTTAGGTATCTACTCTATGCCAAGGGACTGTTATTCTGCCTGACTCCATGAATTACAATTTGGTGGGTTATAATGGAGGTTATTTACTTATGCTGTTATCTGGCCTATATATAGATCTCTGACTACCCGTGCGAGATAGATTAGATAGAGAAATTTTACGCATATATGTATGTACATAAGCTCCCAGATAGTCTCAATATGACGGATCTACAGATCTGACAGATAATTCAATCTAACCTTTTGTTCATGTGCATTTTTGTTTATCTTATTTTTTTTTGTGAAATATACTTACCTACCTATTCGGGTAATAACATCGTTGTACCCCGTGTTTTGGCAGGCCCCACCATGTACTGCAACGGCTGGATCCGCGGATCCGGGGTAACCTTCCTATATCAACGTGACTATAACTTCGCTAAACTTCCTCTGTCTATCCTCATTCACTTCAACCTTTTTAAGCAGACTGGAGTGTTTGGGGGTTACAGTAAAATGGTATTGGAGACAGCAATACGGGGTGCTTTGCAAGGAAGACTCCTGTCTCGATTACAGGCACCTTCTGGACCACATGCCTATCGATTAACCCGAGCGTCCACAACAGCACATGCCCAGTCGAATCGGTCCGAAGGCTCCATCCTCCCTTTCAAACAAGAGCAATCGTCTCCCACCGACATTTGCCGATCTCAAGCAACAGCTCGTGCACGGAAGAGAAGATGCAATCCTGGACGGATGGCATCGACTTCTGCGACGGCTAGCACCTGACCGTCTCGAGAAACTACTCGAACCGGAGGTCATCCCGCAGGTGGAGTTCTCTGCCATAGCTGCCAACAGTGGCCATCTCCCGGAGCGTGCCAAGTCAGCGCTGAAAAGATGCGGAACGATCATCGTCCGAGGCGTGGTCATGGAACAGCAGGCACTGGACTGGAAGCAGCAGATCCGGGATTATATCACCCTGAACCTGTTCTCGACCAAAGGCTTCCCTCCCGACAATATCTAGGTCTACGAGCTGTACTGGGCCAAAGCGCAGTTGGCGGCTCGCTCTCATCCGAATGTGCTCATGCGGACGGCGCTCAATTGAGTCTGGTCCGCCCGGCCGGAGATCCGGTGGATTTGTCAGTGCCAGCCACGTACTGTGATCAACTGCGGATGCGTATGGTGCGTGAATTGAATAAATCCTTGACCACAGTCTCCTGACGACTTCCAGCCAGGCGATAAATCATTCAATCTCGGCCCGCACTTCGATGGCGGCTCGCTGGAGCGGTGGAAGGATCCAGAGTACCGAAAATGCTACTCGAGCATCCTCAGCGGTGACTGGGAGAAGCACGATCCGTTTGACGTGATGCCCGGTTGATGGCCACGGTCGACATGTATCACGGCCCGGGAGGTTGCTCTGCGTTTCGATCTTATCAGGTAAGGTGACTTTTTGAATTACTCATGTCATGTCACAGGGCTGCTCACGAAGCAAAAGAGCTGGTTATCGCTTTCGGACTGTTCCCCTGGCTGTGGAACTCTCCGTGTGACGCCTGATCTATTGGCGTCAACAGCATACACGATCTTGAGACCCTTCGTTCGACAGGACGGGAGTGGTCGCTGGGTCGTGGACGGCGACAGCCCCATCTTTCACGGTGCAGCCATGGGCGCAGGGCAGGAGTTGACGATTACCGACCACGGACACATCAACCCGCAGGGATTTGTCTCGATTCCTCGCGTCCGTCCCGGTGACGCAGTCTTCTGGCACTGCGACGTCACACATATGGTAGAGAGCGAGCATCGCGGACAGGGCGATTCCAGCGTGCTGTATATCCCCGCGGCACCCTCTGCGATGTGAACAGTCGGTACTTGCAGCGACAACGGCACAACTTCCTGCGGGGTCTCCCTCCACCGGACTTCGCCGGCGGTGTTGGCGATAGCCAGCACATCGGTCGAGGCGGAGTCGAGGATCTTTCCGAGGACGGCAAGAGGGCAATGGGATTATTGAAGTTCGACACAGACACAAATTCCAAGACTGAAGGGCAGCGCGTCGGCTGCGCAGAGAGCGAACTCGATCCTGGGTTTCGAAGAGAATCCAGCGACGTAAATCACGAAAGAGGAGTCAAGTCCAAATGGGTCTGCAGTAGCAGTCATTGGATCGAATGGTATCGTTTGAACTAGTATACAAAAGGCAGCAGGGCGGGGATTCCTACCCTGTCATCTTTGTCAGTCTCTAGTATGCGGCACAGCAAGCGAGCATGGCAACAATTGTAACGTAACAAGTACTTGACTTGACGGGTTGCTAGCTCATCCTGCAGGTAGTTCGGAACGGAAATCTGCCTGCACTAGTATTTCTTCCTTTGTAATTGCTGTCACCCCTGTAAATTCGGCTGAGCTTGTCTCGTGAAATTGGGGTTGGCTATTGTCATTTCGAAGGCATAAATAGCTGCTCTCGTCCCCAGCAGATCTTGCTCCTCTCCTCTCCTCTCATCTCGTCATAAGCAGGTAGCTGTTGATCAGCCTTGACTTGAACCATGGCAGAAACTTCCCAGTACTCGCACATCCCACAGCCCACTGACGGGGCAGCTGTGGGACTTGCTGCTGATGTAGGAGAGTATCTAACCCATTGGTTTCTCTAAACTTTTTCTCCCCCCAGAACTTCAGGATAACTTCAGTGTCTATGAAGACACGATGTCAGATACTATTTCGCTTGCATCAAGCATATTGAATTATCAGTATGAGAATGGACGACGCTACCATGCGCACGGAGTATGACGGCCCTTCTTCATGTTGACTAGCCCTTTGATTTGCTGACGAAATCAACAAAAATTAGGGAAAATACATGTACCGTCACCATCAACCCTCTATATGCATGAAACTTTGTCCGACTGATCTTAACAAGATTGCCAAATGACGCTGCGGAGCAGGATCGTCTTGATATGATATGACTGGGGCTCTTTGTTGAGAACATTCCTTACTAATCAGTGGTACAGGTGCACCACATGTGAGTCATCAGTCATCAACCATAATATTCGGAGACGGGTACCTACTGACCCCCTCAAGCTTTCTGCTCATCCTCGGTGGAGAACTCTTCGCTGCTCCCATCAAACAACCCCAAACGATCCTAGACTTGGGAACAGGAACAGGCATCTGGGCAATCGACATGGCTGAGTCTGCAAAAACACAATCCCATATTAAAAAAAACAATGGCACAAGAATGCTGATACACGACCAGCAAATTCACTTCCGCACGTGTCATCGGTAATGACCTCAGTGCCATCCAGCCTTCCTGGGTCCCGCCAAACCTGGAGTTCGTGGTCGACGATTTCGAGAAGGAGTGGATGCATGAGGAGAACTATTTTGATTTCATCCATGCGCGGACACTGGTGGGGTATGTTCTAGACGGTTATGGAAGAAATAACAATTCAGCCGTGAAATAAATACTGATGCTGAGCATAGCTGTGTCAAAGACTGGCGCTGGTTGATCCGACAGGCATACACTCACACAAAGCCCAATGGATACTTCGAGGTCGTCGAAGCCCCTGTATGGGTCTTCAGTGATGACGGCAGTCTCAAGGAGGATTCCCCTTACATGCAATATCTAAAGAACCTAAAGGAAGCCGGCGAGACAACTGGGAGAAAAGTTGATATTTCTTCCGAATTAAAACCTTGGATGCAGGAGGCAGGATTTGAAGATGTTACTGAGAAAGTCTACGTGGTACCACTGGGCCCCTGGCCGAAGGATCCCAAATTGAGGGAGATTGGGAAATGGCAGTACATTCAGGCACAGGATACCATTGAAGCCTATGGTCTCCGTCTATATACCCAAGTCCTGGGATGGAGTCCTGAGGAAGCCCAGGTGCATTTTGCGCTTGTGAAGCAGCAGCTCCGTGATAGGTCCCTGCATGCGTATTGCAAAGTGTAAGCTCGCTTGTCTCAACCACTTTTAGTTGAGGATGCCTGCTGACTGTCGAAGATATGTTGTCTATGGGAGAAAGCCTGAACTGAATGTCTGAAACCGAGTGCTCAGGGGTTAGAGACTTTGGCAGATTGATGGGATTATGAGGTCGATGAAATTTCCCTGATTGTGTTTTCTGCTCAGTACAATACTTTTCTCCCTTTAGGAACATACATGCATTGGTTGAAAGCAGAAGCTTAGCCTCAGGATGATTGTAATTTGCTACTAAAAACAGAGATATGCAATCAATATATCAAATTATTAAGGTAAACAAAGATAACTATCCCAAAATCCTCAACTGAAACTTCAACTATGAAGTACATATATATGAACCCAGACCACTAAATAGATCGAATCACTGAACATGAATTCTGCGCACTGTTCTACACAAGGACAGGAGTGGTATTGGTATCTCTAGTGCAGAAATCATGCTTGCACACATTCTTATTAATGAGGAGTAAAAGACCACCTGGGTCCTGTGCCTTATTTCGAACGGTTTTGTCGAGGACATTATTTCCCTGATTGTTCGATCGAGCTGAGTTCGGGGTTATCATTTCTTATATAAAGACGCCCTGCTAGCAAATATACCTCGCGCTTATTTTAATTAAATTCAGATTTCGTGGGGAATGGACTCTGCTTTGACTGTATATAAACCGCCAGTATTTACTCATTGTCAGACGAGGACCTTTTACGTAAAGCATGCTCAAACTGCATTTAACTGCAACTACCTTCTACGGTCCCTACCTACCTATCTACAGGTACATAAGGTTCTTCATCCCGCTGTAACTTAAATTGAAGACATTTACCTACATAGGTAGGTAGACACTATCTACAGTATAGGGTTAGTTTGGTAATTAATAAAATATATTTATTATTGTCAAAATCTGAACTCCTTGGCTCTACATAATATAGAAAGAAACCCTCCAAGATATCAATACTATGATTCTAGCTGGTCTCTACAATATATTGATGTTATGGGTTTCCTGTGCTAGGTACGTAGCTCTCTCACTTTATATACTCTATACTTCTCGTATTCCTCTTGGCAATACTTACTACCGTAAACGTTATTCATTTACACAACTGAACAGCATCTGAATCATATACAGCTCGCGTACTGTGGATGCTGTAGTATTTCAAGACTTCAACTTCAGCTTCCCCTCCTCTTCGCGGCCTCCTCCTGAATCCACTGTGCCGCCTTGTCCTTCCAGCTCGCTTCCCACCGCGACAGCGCCGGTCGGTCCTCGATCACGTCGTCACTTCCCCACCGCATGCGGGCCTTGTCCAGAGCGGTATCGGTCTCCCCGTCCGGGCAAAGGATATAGAATGAGCCCTTCTCGATGGCCTGTGCGCAGAAATCGGCCACCTGGCTGGGGTACCACGCTCCGGCGGGCTTCGTGACCTCCTTCTCGTCCGTGGGGCCGACGTTCCCCATCAACCCCGTCCAGGTCCATCCGGGAATGAGCAGATGCACCGAGATGTGCGAGGTCGCTGCGTCAGACCGCAGATCGTACGCCAGATGCTCCGCGATGAGCTTGACGGCTGCCTTGGAGGAGTTGTACGCCGGGTTGGCGGCGCCGGGAGGGTTGGTGATGCCTTGCTTGGATCCCGTCAGGACGATCGACTTGGGGGATTTGTCAGTCGACGAAGTCACCAGGGGAAGGATCGCGGAGAGGCCATTCAGGATGCCGTAGACGTTGGTATCGTAGGTCTGTATCGAACATGGTCAGTGCATACGTCCAGCCTCAAGGTGTGTGACGGGAGTTCACCTTCTTCCAGTACTCAAGATCCTCCCATTGCTTCAGCTTCCCAACTTCCTGCTGTCCCTGCGCCTTGTAGCTCTTGCCAGCATTCAACACCAACAGGTCGACTCCGCCAAAGACCTGCTGCACCTGGGTTGCGACGGTCGACCAGGCGGTCCGGTCGGAGACGTCGATGGGGTATGCCTCGGTTTTCAACGAAGGGTTGGAGGCGGCCAGGATCTCCTTTGCCTTCTGCAGACTGGCGGTGTCATTGTCCAGGAGAGCGAGGTGCAGGCCTTTCTCGCGGAACAGCCGGGCGAGGGCAAAGCCGACTCCAGATGCGGCGCCGGTGATGAGAGCAGTGGCCTGGGGGCGGAACACGGAGGGCATTGTGCTAGATTACTCGGGAGTCTCTCTAAAGAGGTCTATCAATGACGAAAGACGGTGATTGTTGAAAACAAGTTGGTGAGAATCTTCCATCCTGTTCTTGCCTTCCCCGCACCAGCCCGCCGGGGATAACGGAGATAGCAGCTGCAGCTCCGCACGGGATAGAAGCACGACTGAGCCACGAATTCAGGCTTAAAAGAAGACATTTGAGCGGTGTCGAATCTTGATTTCTTTGATTTCGATGAGGATCGCTGCATTGCTTAACAGAATGGTCTATTTCAACTCATACTTTCTATACGACACGGTCCAGCCAATCACATCACATTGCCCGAGAATTGTACCACAGGTATACAAAACTCACATAGTACCGGGAAAAAGGAGATAAACTTATCAATCAAATTCCACTTGTAGATACTATCTATCTCATATCTCAGAGGGATTGCTGACTCCGTCCGTTTCGTGTGATGTACAGCACAGTACATAGAGGAGGAAAAATAATGCCGATATGGAAGAAAGTTCAACCGATCTAGACGAGAGAAACCAAAAGAACCGGAGTTAAATACATATAGTGTATAGCAGGGTCGTCAAGGTTCACGAAACCTGGATATCTCGTGATGACAATTCTTAATATAACTATATAGTAAGGGTATTAAAAACTTTCCATTAAAAACTGATTGAACTTTTTTATGTAGATTTCCTTTTTGGATTAAATCAATATCTAATTAGTTGTACACTTTTACTCTTAATAATTAAATAAATCTTATCAAAAGAAATTAATTTGAAAAAAAAAGAAGATAGCTTACTTTTTATTATTTAAATAGGATGAAGATTTTTTATTTATTTTATTATATCTATAGGTCTATACAAATAAGAATTTTTCTATACGAAACAGCTTGGGGACTTTATGACCTTCGAATTTCCTGCAGTATTTCTAATATATATTTTTTGACAGGATTAGGGTTATCTTCACACTTAAACTATATATATTCTTAGGTTCTAATAAAAGCAAAATTTTCATACAAAGGTTTTATTATCTAGGTTGTTAAACGAAGAATCAGTTTTATTTTTATTGATAAAGTATCTTTGAAACATCCTTTGCTACAGTACTATAACAGTACTTTTCCACGCTTTGTTCACAGCCTAATTCAGCGTACCCCAGCAATTCAAGTACTGTACAGTACATGGGTAGGTAAGGACCTCACTCAAGAATTCGTTCTTTCCGTCTTCCCCCAAGTGTTTACAGTACATTCAACATGGATGGATTGATCAGATCAGATCAATTGCTTTCCTAGATAGAAGGAGAGAGAAAAATCCATTCTTCTGTCGAACTGAACTAGTCTCGGAGAGTACTCCGTAGGTATTCTCTTTCTTTCTTTCTCTTTTTTTCCGGTGGCTTCTTCCCCGCATTATGGGGCCCCATATTCCAGAAACGTACACTAAATTGTCGATCACCTTCAGGCTAATACTCAGCCAAAAAGCTTGGTCTTTGTTTTCCAGCGTAATTCAGCTTGATGATCTGTCATTCCTGGAGATTCGCTCATTCGATTTAGCCGGTTGAATCCCACGTGGACAGGAAGGATGCAGCGAGTCAGCTTAAGCTTGTATAGGGAATGGATAGGCATGACCTGTCTATTCGCTGTCGCTGAGTCATGTACTGAACTACATACACTACAGTAGTTATGGCATTGGTCATCGAATCTATTTAGCCGGTCGTTAGCTGTCGGTGTCGTCATTTATCTCGTGGTTGGCATATTTAAAGACATGCGATCTTCGCTCGTCGATATAAAGCTGGATGTGCCAGCCAGGAGGAATAGAAAGGGCAATTTTCCCGTGCAAGGTGGATTATAATAGATCTTAAAGCTCCTGCCTGAGAAGCTCAGGTACAGACTGCTGCTGGCGTATACCTCAGGTATATCGCCTCGAGATGGATCGCATCGCGACCTTCCTCTTCCCCCTCCTCCTGCTGGTCTCTCTATTTCAAGGCCAAACCGTCCACGCAGCCCCCTCCGGCATTGTGAACACCAGAGATGATTCCAATGGCATCGTCACCATCAACACTTCCCGACTCAACAAGTCGGGATGGCACTGGGTCGACACGTGGACAGCGATGCCGCAGCTCACGGAGCCGGCGAATCTTCCTCCACCACCATTTGTAGGTTGAAAACATCCTCTTATGCGGCATCTTATATACTCACGAGACCAGAACACCAGCGAGGTCGTCTTCTTCAACTCGACTGTCCGCCAGACGTTCCGCGTCTCCCTTGGCGCGGAGAAGCTGCGCCTGCGCGTGTCGAACGCGTTCGGCATCACCAACCTGACCATCACCGAGGTCACCATCGCCCTGCCGGAGGACGACCAGGAGGGCACCTCCGTCATCCAGCCGCAGACTCTGCAGCAAGTCACCTTCTCCGGACAGCCCAGCATCTCCATCCCCGACGGCGGTCTCGCCGTGTCCGATCCGCTCGACTTCCCCGTCAAGCCGCTGACGGTGCTCAGCGTGAGCATCTACCTGGCCGAGGGCCAGCAGGGCGGCGCCATCACGTCGCATCCCGGCAGCCGTGAGGACACGTGCATGACGTTTGGCAACTATGTCCGTGCCACGAACCTGACGGATGAGTCGGTGCAGAGCGTGCAGCACTGGTAGAGCCTTTCGAAGAAATCTGATAGCAGAAGATATACTGATCATCTTCAAGGTACTTCATCAGCGCAGTCGAAGCCTGGTCTCCGCCGTCGGCACGCGCGTGGGGGATTATCGGAGACAGCATCACGGATGGTCGAGGCAGCGACACCGATAAAGATAACAGGTGAGTACAGCACCACCATCACTCAGCATGCTGTAGCTAAACTGCAACAGATGGCCCGACCTTGTCCTCGACAAGATGCAGCAAAACCCCTCGACCGCCTCCATCGCCGTCCTCAACCAGGCTGCGGGCGGCAACCGCATCCTGCAGGACGGACTGGGCCCGAATGTCATCAGCCGGGTTGATCGCGACATCCTGGCGCAGTCCGGGGTGCGCTACGCCATGATCTTCGAAGGCGTCAACGACATCGGCGAGGCAGCGCCCGACCCAGCCAGCCAGCAGGCCATCGGCGACAGCCTGATCTGGGCCTACCGCCAGATCGCGGCACGCATCCACGCGCAGGGCATCCCCTTCTTCGCCGCCACCATAACTCCCTTCGGCACGCCCCCCGGCAGCAACGCCTCCGACATCCAGCCGTACTCGAACCCCGTGCGCGAGCAGACGCGGCAGCGCATCAACAACTGGATCCGCACCAGCGGGGTGTTTGACGCCGTGATCGACTTCGACAAGATCCTGCGCGACCCGGGGAATCCGTCCGTGCTGGCGCCGCAGTACGATTCGGGCGACCATCTGCATCCGAATGTGGCGGGCTACCAGGCCATTGCGGACGCTTTTCCACTGGACATTTTCACTGAGTTTGCGGGGGGTGTTGATGGACATAATTAGTCGATATATATATACCAGCCTCTTCTACTGCTGGCTTGAAGATTCGTTAGGAAATATTTTATGCGATTGTCTGAGATCTGATGATTTATATGACGTTAAAAAATGGATAATTAATACAATGTTAATACGATTTTCCAAGAAATGGTAATGGTCAACCTGTTCTAGGGGAAACGAATCTCCCACCAAACAGAATTCTCGAGTGGTGATTCTGCCGTCCAGAGGGCATCTCCTTCGAAAGGAGATAATTAAACATCGTGGAATTTTCTGATGATATATATACATTTTCAGTTAACACGTAACGATTAACGGTAATCGACTAGATTAGACAAAGCAGTTTTGCACTGGTGCTTAGCATGAAAAAAAAAAGAAAAGTAAAAATGATTTGATTCACTTATATGAGCGAAGGACTGGGAATATTACTATTTAAGTGTAGAGATTAATCTATATTTTGTCAAAATATATACATGTATTTTAAGATATAAGTAAGGGAATTATAAATTCAGTAATTTCTTTTATTTATTTTTTTTGGTAATAGAAATATTCTTATATATAGATACGACAGAATAAAAAAATCTAATCCTATTTAAATAATAAAAAGTAAGTTATTTTAAAAAAATTTTTTTTTGATAACACTTTACTTAATTTTATAAGACTAAAAACTAAATATAAATATTAATTGAATTAATAAAAACATTTCTGTGTCAAAAAATAAAATTTAATCGATTTTGTTATTAGGAAATCAATTATATTAATATCCTTATCATATAATCATGTTGAGAAGAATTATTATGATGAAATAAAATATGCAGGTTTTGCAGGAAAACAGGGGGTATGGTGTAAACTTTTGGGATCGTGCTGTAGATAGGTATAATGGTAGAACAATCACCAGATACTCCCCTTCTCTTCCTCTGCCAACCTATCTTTCCGACTCTGCCTGATTCGCAAGACCTGCCGCAGTATCCAGCGGAAGTGGAACTTCTCATGGTAGTGCCACATTGCCCACAGCAGCATCGTGGCAATGGTCAACGGGCCCGTGATGGCCCAGTAGAGCCAGAAGTTTTCGGACACGGTCCACACCTGCACCCCGGAGCTGGCGTTGTTTGGGTTGAAGTTGAAGAAGTTCATTCCAAAGAGGCCCTGCCATCATTAGTGAATGTTTCAGGGCGATATGGATAAATGCGACTCACAGATACGAATGTCCCTGGAAGATAGACCAGGCTTACGATGGCGATTGTCTTCATCATTGCATTGTCGGATCGGGAATTCTCTCCCAGCTCCACGGCGACTTCGTGGTTGTTCTGGGAGACCAGATTGAATGCCTGCATCTGTCAGTCTGTCGACACGACATGCATTGGCCTTAGTTTTGATGGGTCTGACCAGATTGATCTCGTTCTGCAGCCGCTCGTTCAGCGAGACGGATCGCGCTTTCAGCGCATGCAGCTCTTGCAAGCCCAAGAACAGCCGTTGCTGCACCTGTCGAGAGGATCGTGGATTGGGATTTCCACCCAAGCCAAGCCCAGGGCATTCTTCGTTGAAGATGGTGCAATCGTGCATGATGCTCTCGACGGTATTCGTGGACACAGCCATGGTCTCATTCGAGTGGATGATGTGTCTGCCAATATCGTGGAGACGGGGGAAATCTGATCTACAGTTCCACGTCTTATGCCGTTTCTAGGGTTCGATCAGTCATTATCTGAGCTATGCAGGCTGAGAAATAGGATATCAGGCCCTACCTTTTCGATTCCGCGCACGAGGTCGCGAAGAGACCAGATCGATTGGTCGTAGAGCCGTTTGATGTCATTGATAAAGGTAGCATGCCACGCGAATGGATTTGTCGTGTCGATTTCCGGGAGACGAGCTTGCAGGGCTGCTCTCAACTCTGTTGGATAGTCCACGAAGAGAACCAGCGGGCGACGCCCCTCCAGGCGCATCCGGATGAAAACAGCAATCTGCATCCAGTCGTAGGTGATTTGGATTTGGCTGTCCTTGCTATCGACCTGCTTGATTTTGAAGCAGCTCCACGAGTCTGGAGAGTTCAGAACGCTGGAATCGCAGCGTGAGGGTAAAAAAAAAAGAGGGGGAAGAAAGAAAGAAAAGAAAAGAAAAAGACTAACCATGGCCAACAACACGTCCAGCGCCATCCTCATGGTATTGACAGCCAAAATGGCCGTTCAAGTCGCGTGACACCACGGGCCAGAAATCAGCAGGGAAGGGATTGCTCTGTTGTCGAAGGGTCCAGCTCTCAATCGCCTTTGAAGATGCGAAGCTGGTCGGCGTTAGCAGGTAGCAAGAGAATGGTTCTAAATGGTGGTTACATGACACTTGTCGCTTGAAAATCCGGTGTCTGAAAGAATTATTAATCGCAAGCCTTAAGAACTGATAGGGCAGTTCTCACCAGGAGTTCCTTGTCCAGAGTTGATCTGTGGGGGTAATATGTCCCATTTTCTAGATAGACATAAGTTAGCATCCGTCGCAGTCCAATTTATTTGCTGGGCGAGATTTACCGCATTCCTTGAGAACTTCCACCGTATCGATCTCTGGACCCATCTCTTTTTGAAGCTGAAGGGTTTGTCCCGCATATGACTGCGAAGAACAATCTCTGCTGTGCGCCATGAGACTTGGCTGGCGTATAACTGAATATATATATGTATATCTATATCGATATATAATATATATTTTCTTCCTGCAGATGCATTGACAGCGAGAGAATCATAATGATGAATCTGAATCGGTGAACGGATTGACTAGTCGACTGCATCGCGTCGCTAGTTCATACCCGATTCGAGGAGGCGCAGCAGCGTGCTTCGTACAGCCGTGCAGGACAAATAAAATAACCTTTCTCCTCCATAGCCCCGCTGACGGACACATGCATTGCAATTCATTGCTAATATTATTAGTTTACTATTGGTTTTGACTTGAAATTTCCATCCTGACGGATAGGATAATCGGATAAATGTGGGGTTGGGAGATACGCTGGCTCTTTTCCCAGAGCTCTGCGATGAACAACGCACATGATTGACACAGCCCGATAGCCTAGCAAGAGCCACGTGGAGATGCGTCTAGAGCCTCATCTCCCTTAAGACTGTCTCGTAGCTGGGGCCCCACTTGGGGTGTATCTGCTGGAAGAGCTTGGTACCAGATATGCCAGATGGAGGATACTATATGTATATGTATAATGACGACAGTCAACTAACTTATGTACCTAGGTACTATCTAGAAACAGACCTTGGAGACTTATATTTAGCTCTTCTGAAACTATGAATGTACTCCGTACAGCACAGTACATATATCCAGGATGATTGGGCAAAGTGGCTCTAATCATGACACCATTATGCATCTACCAGAATCCAGCCATTCTTCCTCAGCCACGGGTCGATGGTTAAAACAAAGGGTTTGAAATAAGTCGAAGAAATAGATTCTGAATGCGTAAATGAAGCGTTGTGGATGAGGTAAAAGGCGTCAGACCAGAATCGAGTTAATTGAATTATGTAGCTAGTGTATTCGCAACCACATGGAAAACTGGCTTCAGATTTGGAAAGAACAGTTGTCTTGGAAAAATTGGCAGCTTGCAAGCGAGATACAGACGAGGACATAAGTCCTCGTTCCGGATTCAGATAGAGTAATTTGGGAAAGTGTCATTAGATTCAAAAAAAAAAGGTTGTATTTTCAAGAATTGGTCCTTTTTATTTTATGTATGGGCCCGAAGGACAGCTGTTTAGTTGTCAGTAACCAATGGGATAGAATAAGATAATGGCTGTTATAACTATATATACATTCCTAATCTAACTAGACCTGCTGGATGGAGATGGGATGTAATTATTAGTCCATAATAAGCCATAGTAATATCGAACGGAGACAGGTGAGGGCACCAAGGAGCCTGTATTATTGCAGCACTTCCATTTATAGTCCGATTCGGCACCCTTTTTTTATTCATCAGAAAGAAATCTTCCACTCAGCCAAAAAGACATGCCATGACAGCTACTATTTAGCTGTTGGATCTTTTCTGGTTCACATTATTATGGGACCATGTAGCCACAGATCCATAAATCCGTAATTCTACCTTATTCATCTGTGGTAAGCATCCAGATTAGTATAGGCCCAAGGGGGGGAAAGCTTACAAAACGCCTAGGGACTTTATGTCTTCCTTTCCTCTCACCATCTCATCTCATCACACCTCGCTCAGGCCATTCCATATTCTATATCCAATAATGTTATTAGGTACAGCAAACCTCACCATCACAGATCACGCACAATGCAATGTTGGTATAGCTCAAAGACTTCACCATTGCATGTACTCTATATATACGACATCTTATTAGATAGATAAATACCACGCAATTTAACATATCCCTCGAAAAAACAAAAAAAAAAAAGAAAAGAAAAGAAAAGAAAAGAGAGAGAGAGATCAAAGAGAAAAACCGTGAACAGTTTGACTTAGGATGATAGGATCAACAAGTTTGATATGTATGCTCTAGGAAAAAGCTTTATGAGCACTCTCATAGGAGTCTAACAGTGATACTTAGGAGCGAATGGTCTTTTATTGCTCCAGACCTGCTAAAGAAAATGTCTATCCAATCGAATCTACCCCCTCGACTATCTATCCAAAATCATCTATAATTCGAGGTTGTTTGAGAGATAAGTAATTATTATAAAGCCCATATATATTCTGAAAGAGCCCTAATATGTCTTCTCAAAACGAGCGTTGTTCCTAAATTCTAACTTTTCTCAACTGTCCAACCTTTTATTGTAGAAAATCGTTGGACAACCATTTAGAATCATACGTTTACCATCAAAAGAAAGAAAGCCTTCATAACCATTTGGTGACTGGCTTCAGAAACCCCGGGTGTCCCATATTGTGGTGTCAACCCTACATCCATAGGCAGCATAGATTGTCAGTCAGGCGAACACACAGCCCCAATGAGACTGGCGAGGCGTCTGCAGCATCCTCGAGTTCGGTAACGGAAGACTTTTCATTGGTGTCCGGGAGTAAACGAAGCCGTTGTGGTTAATGCAGCCTTGTTCGAAGTGGCTAACTTCAGCCTCATATCGAGGTAGCCGGGAAGAAAAGGAGACTGGAGGATAACCGAGGTATTCTCCTATTTTCTGGGGATATAGTAGAACTGAGAATTGTTAACCAAATGTTGATTCAGCTGAGAGGGTCGTGTGATGTATATCGGCAATGGTTGCCACGGCCTGTTACTTTAGTTTGAACATTGTTTAACCCTGAAACAAGTTGCGCAGTACTCGACATGCCGTTCACGGTGACAAGTTTAGGTATCGTCTGGAGGCAGATTAAACGGGAGCTTTTCAAGATGTTGAATAAGGCCCGAGAGACTGTGGTCTGTCTTCTTCGTGAAATCTACGTTAAACGGCGCTGCGTCCTTCTCCATATCGGATTTGAATTCCTGTGTATCGACAAGGCAGGGCAATAAAAACAAGGAAGCCTCAGAGAACAAGCGCTTTATTGTGTTGCACAAATGGTTAATTATTGGATCGATGGATGTGGCAGGAAAAAGGATCGAGTTCAATGTGATCCCTCGGGCAGAGAATATACTTATCCTTTTACTTAGGAACACAAAGAAGTGAGAAAGCTTCTTATCAATACAGAATTGCTTTGGACAGCATATGTTGTTTACGTCTAAAACCGAAGTGTTTCTACCTTGCTGGGCTGGTTGACCGTTTGCGGCTAACCTCCACATTCCATCTCCGCCAACACTCGACCGCTATTCACCATCATCCACCATCGTTACACGATGGTTTATCGAGGATTCGAGCAAAGCCCAGATCGGGCCTATTGCCCCCGTCCTTCCCTTACTTCGCATGTTCACACGTCCAGCAATGACGGAAATTCGCCGCGAGGGGAACTGCTGCAGCCCGATGGTGGATGCAACCGTGTCGATCGCCAGCTTCCCCGCAGCTTCTGATTGAGTGCGGAGTATTAGACTCCTAACAGAGGATAACCGGACCTGCCCGCGCAAGATAACAGCAACGACGATATTGGTCTATTCTGATCGACCAGCTTATCATGGCTGTGATCTTAGACCCCCCGCATGCCAGTCTTGACGTATGCTTATTTGAATCCTGTCTTGCCCTCGCTCGGCGATGCTTCCAGACTGTTCCCGTCAACTTCAGTCTGGAGACTCGAGCAGTTGACTCCTAGAAATCAACATGGACGAGAATCCACACCAGGATACAGCACCACAAGCGTATAACCCTTCCAAAGATGTCGGCATTCAGACCAAGACCAGCGACACCGAGAGCATCGCCCCCGTCGACCCATTACACGATATCGCTCGGGTGATCGACCACAAGGCCGAACGGGCGCTGTGTCGCAAGTTTGACTTTCGTCTTCTTCCGGTCCTGGCTTTCATGTGTATGATCCTGAGCAGATTGCTGTTTCGATATCAAGCTAATTAGATCTAGACCTGTGCAATGCGCTGGACAAGGGGAACCTGGGGAATGCAGAAACAGATGGACTCAGTGATGGTAAGAAGAGAAAGCAAATTGGACTGATGGTGAGAATCGACTGATCGGCTAGATTTGCATTTCTCCAACAATCAATACAACCTGCTGCTCTCCATCTTCTTTCTGCCCTACGTGCTCTTTGCACCCCCCATTGCCATGCTGGGCAAACGCTTCAGTCCCGCCCGCGTGATTTCCGCGATGATGTTCTGCTTCGGGTGTTTTACGCTGTTGTCAGCAGCAGCGGTAAACTTTGCTGGCCTCTTTGCGCTGCGATGGTTCCTGGGCATGTCAGAAGCTGCCTTCTTCCCCCTGGTTATCTATTACCAGACCACCTTCTACCGTCGCGGCGAGCTCGCCCGACGCCTGGCCATCTTCTACGCCGCGTCCAACATCGCCAATGCCTTTTCCGGTCTTCTCGCCTTCGGGGTGTTCCAGATCAAAGATTCGAGGCTGGCGGGATGGCGCTATCTCTTCCTCATCGAGGGAGCGTTTACTGTGCTTTTCTCCGCCTTTGCCTTCTGGTATCTCCCCCAGAGCCCGCAGGAGGCGCGCTTCCTCACCTCCGAGGAGAAGGCCCTGGCCTACCACCGCATCCAAGTCGATTCAAGTGCGGTCGTTAACGAGCAGTTCAACCTCAGGGAGGCGCTGGCTATCCTGAAGAGGCCAACCACGTATGCCTTCCTGGCCATCGAAATCTGTCTGGGCGTGCCGTTGCAGGGCGTGGCGCTGTTCCTGCCGCAGATCGTCGCCCGCCTGGGGTACCCGACGGTCAAGACGAATCTCTACACCGTGGCGCCCAACGTGTCAGGTGCCGTCATGTTGCTGGTGCTGGCCTTCTGCTCCGACGCGACCCGTCTGCGGTCGCCGTTCATCGTGCTGGGGTTCCTGCTCACTTTTGCGGGCTTCATGATTTACGCAGCCATCAACGACGTCGAGGCGCAGATTAAGCTGGCGTACTACGCGACTTTCATGATGACCTGGGGCACGTCCGCGCCGTCAGTGCTGCTGAGCACCTGGTACAACAACAACGTGGCACACGAGGGGCAGCGCGTGCTGCTGACCAGTCTCGGCGTGCCACTGGCCAACCTGATGGGTTTGGTCAGCAGCAACATCTTCCGGGCGAAGGACAAGCCCAAGTACATGCCGGCGTTGGTGACGGTGGCGGCGTTTGGCGGCACGGGGGCGCTGCTGGCAGGCTTATTGGGGTTCTACATGTGGCTCGACAATAAACAACGGGATCGACGGGCGGGCAGGAAGGTTGATGCCCGGGATGTGCCGACGGAGAGGTTGCGAGATGGGCCGGCGACTGCAGAGTTTCGATGGTTCTTATAAGTAGTCCGGTCGCTGGAGTCTCTCACTTGATGGTTGATGTCAAGTCTCATGTAGAAATATAGTAATATATAGTTTGCTATGAAATGAGACATAAGTTTCTTCCTCGAAGTAAGTAACTACAATCTCATGGTTCTGGTTGATATAGAACCACCAGGACTGCTATCCTATATCTACGAGTATTATCTACGCACTACCTAGGCATGCACATGATTGTTGTAGTTTATGTAGATGGAATCCCCTAAATTAATTAAGACTGTTGGACAAGACAACATTCATTGATTGATGATTTGTTCCCGCGCGATGCGTGGATAGGTCGCGCGTGGGGTAACTGTAAGTAGTTCATATAGGATGGGCATATGCCCACGCAAGCCGCCCATGCAGTACATACCTATCTAGGTAGTAATCCGCCGGATTGAACTGACTCGTGACTAGAACGGGTATCCTGCACCTGCCGCTTTACTGCTGCCCGGCTCTCCCTCTGCTCCCTCTTTATTCCTTCCTACTTCCGCTCTACTTCCTCTGAGTGCTCTTTGATTCTTGCCGACTGCCGCCTACTTGCGACTACTGCCTCTCCACTATTATGCTGTACAACTTTAGCCGACACACCGGCCCTTATAACAATAAGTCCATTTTTGGACCTATTCTCCCTAAATTTGGAACTATCAGTATGACTCTAATATTATAGTCTTTATAGCTGCTGCCTATAGAGATTGTTATTATCAACCACTAAGAGGTATAAATTGCTAGGGGGCTAAGTACATAAGATAGTAGTAATAAAAGGACCGTGATCATCACTTACTCCCTATTCTATCATCAGAAAAGAGTTAGTGTGCTGTAGCTAGCACTAAGTCAACTGTGAGAGTCATGATCACTTATAATCGAATCTACTATTATACTGAGTCAGTATACTGCACCAACTCTAAGAATCATCATCACTTACATCCTATTCTATTAGTAGATAATTCTTAGTATACTATAGCTATTACTAAAATAATCATAAGAGTAATTAGGTTTATCCTTTATTCTTTCATTCTGGTCTGCCTTCATAAAACTTCAGCTGGGTAAAAGCCCTCTTGTAAAACGTTTGGACACACCTGTTACTAATATACTTAAAGCTCCTGCTGCCTATTTTGACTTTCCTACATGTCATCTTTTCAAAACATCCAAAGAGGCTGATCTAGAACAACTGAGAAGGAAGAAGTATTACATATATAAGGTTTTCGTGACTATAAGTGACATTCAAACAGTTAATGGTGAGGGATGAAGCACCTAGAATCGACAAAAACTAAGGCTGCCTATTCAAGGGATTTCTCTCCTTTAGGGGTCGTGGTTCAGTATATGAGTTTAGACCTATATTACTATCATATTGTTTATGACACTGTCATTTTAACAGGGTGGGAAGTCCTAATTATCAATTATATTCATTTAGGCAACTAATTAAGGCTGTCATACTGTAGTGAAAGCATTTGATCTGTTTATGGGAAATTTTATTAAGTATTCAGACTTATAGAGAGAAGTTACTCTTTTTTTTTTTAGATAAAATACCAAGCTGGGTAAACTAATTAATCTGGGTATTCTGATTGACGAGATCCTGATCATCCTTATTATATTACTAATTAATAGGAATAGAACTACTGTTAGTTGTATTGTTGATTGGCCTGTGCTATTCTGGTATCTACAATGGCTAAGAGGTACCCTTGGTTATAACCACTGTCCTTACTGATGATAAAGATATAGTAATAAATGATGGAGTCCAGAATATTTAAGTAGAAGCTAATTAAACTATTAAGGGATGCTTACTTGATGTAGGGTATGATAGTGAGATGCCGGAATGGGAAGATACTATGTATTTTCTCCTTTCCCCTTGTAAACTAGGGTGCAAATTTAGGATTACAAAAATTCCAATCCTGGCGGTCAAAAAGCATCTAGGAGGAATTCCTACTGAGAGTTAGTCAACATGTATGGCAGAGTACTAGGCGAGTGATCTTAGCCCGCCCAGTCCTCGACGCTCATCCAGCCTGTAGAAAGTCATTCTCGAAGAAAGGAGAGGAGCATTAGTCGTAGACAGATGAATTCAATCATGCTCTGGGAGGAGTTGTCTGCCTCATCCAGTAATCAGAACCTTTCTATTTCCACAAATCATGATCCCATCATTCATCCATCATCAATAGCATAGTCAGGCACAGTCATACATACATCCTCAAGCCAAACCCTCCCCGGCCCATACATGCTCATCCACTCTGGCACTTTCTCAAAAAGCGCCAAAAGGCTGGCTTCACGAGTCGGCAACGGTCCCATCATCATGTGTCCTGCAAACCAGACCGTAACATAGTTATCTTCCACCGCCAGCATACCGTGACGATAGGCATGCGGGACGGCGTCGAGATTTTTTAGTTCCCTGTCATTATAGTAGATGTGTTTCAAGACGCGGATTCGCCATAATAGTCGGGATGAGGTCTGTTGGTTCAGTTGGGTCGATACTGTAAATATAATATAATACTTGCTTGCTAGAGAGAGGTGATTTTCTTCTTTCCTTTTTTAAAGAAAGATAAAATGGGACGTATAATCCATACGGCGGCGCAGCGGCAAAGTCTCCAACACCATCCGCAATCCCTCTCTACACGTTTCAGCATTATCCCCTGACAGATCTGCTCGTGGAACTCTCTGATCGTTTGCCCTCTTGCCTTGAATACAAAAAAGAAAGACATTAGCCAAATAAGTGTTCGTATATCTAGAGAGAAAGCGGGGAATTTTTATAATATACTCTTGATAGTTTCGTTAAGATACGGCTTGCTCAACTTCACGCTTGGGGTACTTTGCCAGCATTTCTTTGAGGGTGAGGGTGAGGTCTGCCGTTTGGCGTGGAGTAGGGTCGTCATGTCCATATGTATTGGATGGGTGAGGTGGATCAACCGCAAACGAATTGGACTATCTAGTATCTCTATGGTCAAATGTCCGATTGAGTAAATAACAACAGTAATAATGATAAGAATAATTATAATAATGATAGGACTGATGGAACTGATGGGGAAAAAAAACGGGTTGAGTATTATGCAATTATTACTTGATGACTAATGGGCTATAGGGTTAGGGTTAAGATCATCATTTCTCACGTAGATGTCTAATCAGGGATCAAAAGTCCCTGGCGTGGACCAAGTACTTTTCCTCTTGAAACCATTCACAAAATCGAGACGTTTAAGGCCTGTAGTCCTGTAGTCGACGCTGAATTTCGAAAATCATTCCTTCAGCAATATTGATCTTGCTTGTGACCGTTACTCTTTCCTCAACTCTCTCGATTTACGGCACCTATTTATCTACATAACCAACACATATAATTCTGTCCAAATTTGGGGATCTTAAATTTTAATATTTTGTTACTAATATATTTTTAAATCCTAAGGGAGTCGATATGATTCCATCGCCTCCATTACTATCTCAGATAACAGTTTGCTTCACAGGTAAGATAAGATCACCAGAATCTGATAGTATAGATGGAAGGTAGAAAAATCCATGTTTTTACATACAGTTTTAATTAAAAAAAAATCAGAAGAACTTACAAAATCAATTTGCTCGTAAGGAAATAAGAACTTAATACCTTTATAGCATTTAAAGATTTTTTTATATGAAAGTTGCAATTTAATTCAGTTATGTACTAAAAAATCGATCTTGATAAATATAATTAATTACTACATACTTCCGTTTGCGGTAAAATGGGGAGTGAAAGGAAACTGGAGGCGCTAATCCTAGATGGTCCCTGCGACACGTCGACGCGACTGACAACCTCGGCATCTTTGCAGTCTCTTCAACCTGCAATTACTCCCACCATACAAAGTTGGATATCTTTGTGAGTCTGACTGAACCGACCGGAGGGAGCTGGACGACGATACATCCGAGATATGTCTACGCTCGCTGCTATAATACTATCCTTGTCTGCATGGTCGTGGATGCCTATTCCATACTGGTGACGCTGGCACCACCACATCCTTCCTCGGATCCTCAGAGCTTAGAAATACAAGCATCATCCACACCTCATCCAGGACTCTGCTCATCTTTACTTCTAGACCGTTTTCGCATCATCAACGTGTCATAAACAAGCCAATTACCGTTCCTTTGTTCATCTTTGTTGCCCTCTCTTTTCCTGTGCCACCTTATCAATGGAATCGAAGCGGCGACGTTCGGGGTCCCCGGTCCTGGACCAGGCACCCCAGAAGAAACCATGTCGGAGCCAAACTGAGCATGCAACCAAGGTAGATCGTGTGCCGTCCAGGATGAAAGGGATACCTGTTCAAAGTCATTCCTGGCCCTGCAGCAAATCCAGGGCCTGCAGACCAAGCGAAATTGGAAGAAGCCTTGTTCGCAAAAACACCGATCACGATGGACCCCGACTCCTTCGAATTCGGCAACGATGAAGGCCTGACCTGGGCGAAGGAGTTCGACGGCATCAAAGAGAGACTTGCATCCCATGACAAGTTGCTTGCGTCTCTGTCGCTGGAGAATAGTCGACTGCGCCAGACCAAGCAAGATATTGTCGTCATGCGAATAACCCAACTTGATGGAGACGAGTCTGTGGATTTCCGTTCCGAGCGCAATCGAATTGCACACAAGGGCAATGTGCTCGCCGACCACGATGCTATCCAACAGGTTGCAGAGCGCGACCCTTCCTGGGCCACCAGATGGCAAGGTGTCTTCCTCAAATGGTACGGAGTCTCATACACGACGGTGGCGGACCACCTTGAGTCGGCCCCGCGCGAAGTTATCGAGTCGTTCAACATCCATATGGATGTGACCACGCTATACGCGTGGACGAAGTCGGCGTCAACCCAGGTCCGAGAGAACATCGCAAAGCGATGCAACGAGGTTGGGCAGCTGTGGCTGAAATTGATCATATTCGAGAAGCCCATGGACCAAGCTGCACTGGAAGTCCGGGAAGCATCCGCCGAAGTCACATTCCCAGGCTCGGTTTTGACACTTCGACCAACGACACGATGCGTGGATTGCGTGGGGTACCTGGGTATTATGTATCACACTTGCCCACGCAACGCAACGCAAGCCACACACGCACCCACCCGCGGAGGTGGACCTGATTTACAGTACAGTATTCCCCTCTTTTTAACGATCAACTTGAAACTCGGATTTACTACTTACTAGTAGCTATTGGTTACTTCAATTACTAGGTTAGGTAATACGGGCATAGAGTTAGTATATTATCATGTAGTGGAATGGAATTGAGTTATCGTTCAACCTTCCCTGACCCCAAGGCTCTATTAAGAGTATTATCAGTTGGCGTGGGTAGACAGCGAAGGCTATTATTAGGTATTAAGAACATGACGCAGATTTAGTTTTTACAACAATCAGTACCCTTATCAAGAACGACCGAGAGACATTTTTTAGACCCGCTGTTACGGGTTACCTATCGACTACTTCACTAGGTAGGTATGTATGTACTGTACATTCTACATCCCACCTAACTTATCTACTGCGCATGCGAACAGCATAGTCTAAGACACTCTGGTTTACCTTCTAGACTTCTCCGGGTTCTATCCACGTATATACAAGAGTCTACAGCATGTCAGGCGTAACCAACTACCCCAATGCCTCCGTCGACGATCTCCGGGCGCAGTATCAAGGCCGCCTGCTGACAGACCTCGAACTGCAGGGCTGCCCGCTGGCTCTCATCGATGTGGCGATCGCGCGGCGGAACTGCCGGCTGATGCTCGACACGGCGGATGCGTTGGGGGTGCGGTTTCGCTCGCATGTGAAGAGTCATAAGGTGGGTTGATCTTCGCCTTGGAGATTATGTACTTGAATCAAGTTGCGTGTTGTTTGGGAAGGATGCTGACTCGACCAGACGACGGAGCTCACGCGGTTGCAGGTGGGTGAGAAAGCTGATACGGTCCGATTGGTCATCTCGACTCTGGCAGAGGCTGAGCAGTTGTGTCCGTATCTGGAGGAGTGTAAGAGTCAGGGGCGGTCTATCGATGTAGGTCTACTTTTTTTTTCTCTTCTGCTTGTTATTTACTGAAGACTGGTAGCTGGTTTATGGCCTCCCCGTCCAACCGTCCTGCTTCAAGCGCCTCGCAGCCTTGGGCCAGGCGTTTGGCAACGAGAGCATCTCCGTCCTGGTCGATAGTCTCGAAATTCTCCCGTATCTGGATCGATACTACGACCTGACGTCTGGCTCCTGTCTGCGAGTCTATGTCAAACTCGACACGGGCAACTACCGCTCTGGTCTGTCGCCAGACTCGGACGAGTTGAAACGCCTGCTGGAGGCCATTCACCGCAAGGAGCGTGAGCAGCCCTCGCACATCCGCCTGCAGGGCTTCTACAGCCATATGGGCGTCAGCTACGGGTCAGAAAGCACCACAGAAGCCCTCGACTACCTGGCCCAGGAGATTGAGCGCTGCGCCACGGCCACCGAACACACAGCCAGACTGTACGGCGATGACAACCGACGCTTCACCATCTCTGTCGGGGCGACCCCAACCGCGACTGCAGCCCAGAATCTTCTCTCTCCGAATGCTGCCCAATCGGATCCCGCGGTGAGACTGGTCAAGGATCTGATTGCGCGGGTGCAGAAATTGCACGACGTCGAGCTGCATGCCGGCGCCTACGTCACGCTGGACATGCAGCAGATGGCGGCCCACGCACGGCCGGCAGAGAACCACCGATCTTATAGGGATATTGCCGTGATGGTCCTGGCCGAGGTCGCCAGTCTCTATCCGCACCGCAGTCCCCCTGAGGCCCTGGTGGCTTGTGGCATGATCAGTCTGGGCCGCGAGCCCTGTCGGAATTACCCCGGCTGGGGCGTCATTACTCCCTGGGACCCTGCGACTCGTGACGAGTCGCGCCAGCAATGGTCCTGGTACGATCCGGAAAAGGACCGCACCGGATGGATCGTCAGTCGGGTGAGCCAGGAGCACGGGATCCTGACCTGGCAAGGTCCCGTGGAGCAGAAACGCCCGCTGCAAATCGGGCAGAAGGTGCTCATCTGGCCGAACCACTGCTGTATCTGTCTGGCGGGGTATAGTTTTGTGCTCGTGATTGACTCTGATCAGGAGGGGATAGAAAAGGACCGGGTGGTGGACGTGTGGTTGAGCTGGAGGGGGTGGTAAATCGAAAACATATCATTGCATGAATAGATGACCGAAATACCATGATAGACAGTCATTGAAGCATGCTAGTTATATCAGTAATCTCTTGCCTTCATACAGTATTCCTCAGACCACGGCTCAGATAGAGATCTGTCAAGAGCAGTTACTTCACTCTAATGACGATCTTCCCAAAGTGTGAGCCGCTGAAGAGATATTGGAACGCCTCCTTGGCCTCATCAAACGTAAAGACACGGTGCACCACCGGTCGGATGCGGTGCCGTTCGTAAAAGGCGATCATCTCCTCGAACCGGTCGCGCGGTCCGTTTATGATCCCTTTCAACGTGACGTTTCGTCTCAAGGCAAGGACGTTGACGTTCATCCGGTCGTCCTGATCATCCACCTTGCCCGACACGTACCCGATGCAGTTGATGAGTCCGCCCCAGGCGACGCAGTCCAAGCTCTTTCGCAGCGTCTGTGCTCCTCCGATTTCCAAGATGATATCTGCGCCATGCTGGTCGGTGAGCTGGAGTACTTCCTCATCCCAATTGGGCTGGCTGCGATAGTTGATGACAAAGTCGGCGCCCAACTGTTTAGCCTGTGCTAGTTTCTCGTCGGATGACGAAGTGATGATTACTGTCATGCCTTGTAAGCTTGTTGAAAACGACGATGGTATAGTGGGTTTGATGAAGGATCACGATGGAGTAGTTATACCTTTTGCGCCGCTGGCTTTTGCAATCTGTAGCCCAGCAATGGAAACACCGCCTGTCCCCTGAAGGAGCACATATTCTCCAGCGCCTCCGTTCTGTCCAATCGGCCTCATCCAATTGAGCGACATCCACGCGGTCACACTGGCAATCGGAAGCGTACAGGCCTCTTCGTCGGTCAGGTAATCCGGCGCCCGGACCAGTCCGTACTCGGGAAAGACACGGTGCGTCGTGAGAACCCCTGGTAAAGGAAGACCCAGACCTGAGGCCATTTCCTTTGCCGTTATCTGTCCGGATACATGGGCCTGGACGAACGTGGAGAGAACGCGATCGCCCACTTTCCACGATGTCACGCCCTCCCCGACCTGCACAATGGTACCGCACATATCCGAACAAGGCACGAGACTGTGCTGGCCGTAGATCGATTTGTGGTGAGTGTACTCGCCCATGGCAACTGAAGAGAAGAAATTAATCATCAGCATCACATCTCGAGCAATTTAACCATAGCATGAGCAAGCAGGCTAACCTTCAGTGTCACGATAATTGAGCGAAACCGTGTGGATTTCAACCAGGACTTCCTTTTCTCCTGGGACGGGCATCGAGGCATCCGTCATTTTGAGGTTTTCCAGCCCATCCTGGGCCGTCACCCACTGCTTGATTTGGCCGGCCATGGTGATAATCTTGACTGTATCACAACACCAGGATAATATCTCGGTAGATCAACGAGAGAAGGAATGATTTCTAAAACACCGGAAACTGCAGATCGGAACCGTGGTCGGAGTTTTCCAGCTCAAGCACGCCCCACGTGGCAGACCAACCTGACAAGAAGGGAATGTCAGAATTGGTAAATACTTCGAAGCAGCCTTGGGCGATAAAAAGATCTTTTAGGTCAATTATATTGCATGATTGATGGCTGTTGAACCCTGTATAACAAGGATGGCGGGGTAACGGAGGGGTAACGGAGGGGTAACGGAGGGGTAACGGGACCAAATAACGGAGACTAGTCAACAAAGTGAATTGCTACAACGAAATTACTCTGCAGTCGAGTCTGTCGCATAACATTATTACAGTGCCCGGATTCCAGCTATTAGCAATCATCTTCTATGAGCACATGTATTCCTTGGCTATTTCCCTATGTACATTACGTAGGTACCTAGGTGCCTAACTGGCGCATCTACCAAGTCAGGTAGGCAGTACCTTCTCGTTTTAATAGGTAAGCAGCACCGCCTTCCTCGCACAATCGGGTAATGGCAGGCAATGTCCAAGCTTGATAGTGTAATGCACGAAGGTGACCTGATGTGTCTCGGAATCCCCTCAGTCTCAATGGCTGGACAATGGAAATCCGCTAATCTGTATGCAGTTACATGGCGGCTATCGAAGGCCAGCAGGAGACCAGGGCAAATAATGAGGCCCATTCATTGCTTGAACAAAACGTCTGCTTGTTCAGCATGTTTTTGGTGGCTATGATCTCCAATCCTCTATGGCGGACACGCCGACTTGCGACGAATGGTCTTGATTGTGATGTCTGATTGCCAATCAACAGCAAGCGCTTGGTTCGCAAGGCTGAGACCTGCCTCACATGGCGCCTACAATATTTAAGATGACTCCTCTCCTAATTCTTTCCACAATGCTCTGTTCGTCGCGGCATCATTATCGAGATAATGTTCGATATAGATTGTCGCTATGACTGTTATGGCTTCTCTCGCGGCAGCCTTGAGCTTGTACTTGATCTGGGCTGTAGTTCTGTCAAACAGCCTCTTCCACCGAGTCTGGAGCCTTGCGTTGTGCTCCCTTCTCCTTAGATCGTCCTCTTCGTTTTTGTCGACATAGAAGAAGGAGAGAAGGCTCATATTGGTAAATGATTCACATAACGTCAATAGAAGGTATGTTCCGATTTCATGCCTTCTGACACAGGGTGTCCTTGAAAAAAAAAAAGGTGTTAGCATCTATTTGAGTATGTTTCAAACTCCATGCTCAAGTGAGAAGCTCTGCAAATATAGATGCTTATTATAAAACGTGAGGAAATAAATCCTAATCCCTTCACGAAGGGGGTAATCCTAGATAATCCATGATTTAAAAGGGTTTAGCGAAGAGTTCCCTCTGTTCAGTCAATATAGAGATTTCCAGAGGTTTGATATGAGCATCTGGTGTCAGGATCCTAGCAGAATCCTGCACAGATAATAATGATGATACGTTGGAGCTCCTGTATGCAGATCGAATAAGTTTGCGCCGTGGTGCCTCTTTTTTTGGCCGAATCTGCAAGATGATATTGTAATGGAAATTGAGATTGCAAGTCAAACAAGGTCTTGTATGATGTTTGATGCTTGATACTATTCTACTTAAGAAGTACTACTCCGTACTCTGTAGAAGCTAATACTACCTATAGGCTATCCGTGTCTAGGAGGCACGTGATATCAGGAGTATACGGAGTAATTGAAGCTTGGTAAGCTCACCCAGCTCATCCTGTCGAAGTGGCAAGCAATATCCGGTCGAGCTGCTTGTAGGTGTTTCCAGAACAATCACCTACATTACAGTAGGTATCAACTAGGTATCTGCAGTAGCAGACTTAAGCCAGCTAAAAGACGGGTATAATTAATTCCCATTGGCCGGGTGTGATTGCACCTGAGGTCCTAGCTATGTAGGTACCCCGTACTCCATACTTAGGTAATAGTAGGTCTTAGGTGGGTTCTGGCCCCGCCAGCTAGTTTCACCTGTAGCTTCGAGGCTGTTATCGGATATGCTCTTGAATTCAACCATTCCTAGAGTACCAAGCAGTTACTTCTATAACTACTCGACAGGAACATGATTATTTAGAGCATGCTCTCTTATGGAGAGATCACACTTTCCCGGACGCCGGCTGAATTTAGGTACAACGGTATGCATCCCTTCCTTCAAATTGAGTTTTCCCCCTCACGATGCCAGCGAACCGGAGCTATCGTCGCCCTCATCGCCGTTGGACCGGCCCCGCACGATCTTCGGCGTCGCTCCCCCACTCGCTCGATCACGATTGACGCTGCGTCAGCTCTGTATCTATTTATAATCAGTCGGTCAAGGAGTCGGTCAATCAGTCGATCGTCAACGGTTCCTGGGTTTGCTGCATCGATATTTCGTCTTTTTCTTCTTCTTTCTTTGTCAATTGCCTCGAATGGCAGAATAATTGGATTGTTTTCTCCCTACTGGATCGATAACCAGTCAGTCAGCCGGTCTGGCAAGAAGAGCAGAGGAGAGAGTCATTATCTAGATAGACGACCATGATGGACGAAAAGGCTGCTTCTGAGACGGCTCCGCTTCTTTCTGGGAAAGGTAAGAAGACCTGCATCACCTGGCTAGCCCCCTAGCTGGTCGTAGATGCGCAATGCCTGCCTGTCAGTCATCAATCCCATCATATACATATGAAAGAGTATCACTAACGATATGCAACTACAATGCCGCAGAAAGCCCGCTATGGCAGCACTACCGTCCCGATGGCTCGATCGGTTTGCCCCAGACAATCGCCCACCGCGGGTTCAAGAAGCACTTCCCGGAAAACACCATGGAAGCCTTCAAAGGCGCGATCGAGGCCGGCAGCCATGCTCTGGAGACAGATCTGCACCTGTCCCGGGATGGAGTCGTGGTGATATCACATGTATGTACTATATATTGACACGGACACGCACAGAGCATGCCCTCCGAGGGATAGATAGCTTCTGATCTGACGCATCCTCTGGCCTGCTTCCTAGGACGCCACCCTGAAACGCTGCTTCGGGGTGGACGAATACATCATCAATTGCGACTGGGAGTACCTCAGCACGCTGCGGACGCTCCGCGCGCCCCACGCCCGCATGCCCCGTCTGATCGATCTGCTCGAGTACCTTGCTTCTCCCGGGTTGGAGGACGTGTGGCTCTTGCTCGACATCAAGGCAGGTTGCCGGTTGCAAGTGTCCGACTAGTTCTGTTCCTTCCGACTAACCATCTTGTCAAATAGTTGGATAACGACGCCAATATGATCATGAAGCGGATTGCAGAGACCGTGCAGATGGTTTCTCCTGGGCGACGACCCTGGCATGAACGGATAGTACTCGGATGCTGGGCGGTAAGTTAACCAGTTCTGTCAGACAGGTACCTGCATGCTGCGCCGTGCGGGTTCCGGGCCAGATTAGAACAAACTCCCTTAGGTACTCTGTACATACAGTACATACTTCTGCGGTACTGACACTATCATCTGCCTTCTAGTCCAACTACTTCCCCCTCTGCGCAGAGCTACTCCCCGACTTCCCAACCGCCCTGATCTGCTTCAACGTCTACTCCGCACGGCGCATCCTCAACACCGTACCAGGCGTGTCCTTCAACATCTTCCAAAAGGTCCTAATGGGCCCGCTGGGCTACCGCTTCCTCGAAGACGCGCGCGCCGCCAACCGCCTCGTCTTCGTCTGGACCGTCAACCAGCCGCGGCTGATGCGGTGGTGCATCCGCAGGGGCGTCGACGGCGTCATCACCGACGACCCGGAGACGTTCCGCCGTATCTGCGACAGGTGGGACGCGGAGGGCCTGGACGAGAAGCACCGCGACGAAGACCGCGTCACGCTCACGCAGCAGGTGCAATTGGTGCTCATCGCGCTGTTCGTCGTGCTGTTTGGCTGGACTTTCAAGTATAGGCATCTGCGGCTGCAGCGGCTTATCGTGGAGGATTCGATGAAGCAGGGGTATCCGAAGACGCAATGATGATTATGATTGTCATGACTGACTGACTGAATGACTTTCTTGGCTTACTTGGATTTATTGCTCTCACCATTTATCTATTTATTTACCCTATCCCGATATCTCATCTCTCGTAACTCTACTAATAGAAATAGAAAATGCTTGCTTGCTTAATTAACGACGACCATAAATGATTCCCACCAATCGATAGAGATCCCGATGGCAAGCGGCTTGCAGGAATCGGAACTTTCATTAGATTTTACTACATTACACAGTACCTAATCAATGACGAGTGCCACGTATACTCAGCCCCAGTCAAGTCAAGCGGTTTCTCAGGGTAATGGAATATGAATATGAATATGAATATAATTTGAATGAATAGACCCCCAAAACGTGACCTGCCGGAGGCAAATGCAAATGCATGTAGAAAAAAAGAAAAATCAAGAAAAAAAAAAGCTGAAAGGAGAAATGGAATGGGAATAGAAAAAGAAACTTGCAACGAGGTCAAAAGACAAGTGGCAAGTGGCCAAATGGAAGGAGAAACAGAAACGAGTGGGGAGAGCAACGAAGAATCGATGAAATGGAAGAATAAAATCGGACAACAGGGGAAAAAACGAACGGAAAAAGAAGAGCTGAAAAAAAAAAGGAAAAAAGAGAAAGAGAAAGAAAGGGTATAATGCTGTTCCACAAGAAGTCCAGTGAGAAAAAAAAAACAAAGAAACAAAGGAAAGAAACAAAGAAAACAAGGGAAAAAAAAGGTGGAAAAGAAAACAACCTGGGTATGGAACAATAAACGAAAGGTCCTCCTGCTGAGTAGACAGCAATAGCAAAACAGGGTATAAAAAACAGTCAATCAGTGATGCGCAAGGACGGAAAAAAGGTCCAGTTGAATAAAGAAAAAAATAAAAGGCCGCCACCATCACATTACGTCGCACCATTACAGGGACGAACACCAGAGATCATATCATCATCAACTTGGTGGTTCTCCTCTCCGGAAAACGACGGGGTCCTGGGGACAGTCCAGGGCCTGATATTCCAAGGCCTGGATTTGGAGGTTGACCTCCAGGACCACCGGGACCGCCAGGACCTCTAGGGCCACCAGGGCCACCAGGACCACCACGACCACCAGGGCCACCAGGACCACCACGACCACCAGGACCTCCAGGACCTCTAGGGCCGCCAGGGCCACCAGGACCGTAGCCGCGCCCTCGACCTGGGGGTGGAGCACCCGGAGGGTATCCAGGAGGCCGCGCCAGCGGAGAAGAGGGCAACGTCGGTCGTCGTCGACCGGGAGGCGGCATAGCGGCAGCCCGCCGGGCATCCCGCTCGCAGTAAACCTGCCCATTCCACTCGTAATAGTCGCCTCGCAGGACAACCCGACAAGTTTGACATGTCAAGCAATCAGGATGAAACTTAGCACCCCTGCCATTCGGTTCAACAGTTTCAAGGTATTGGCCTTCGATCCCCTGGTTGCACGTGGCACATAGCGAGCCATTCAATTCATGATAATGCTGAGCACAATAAGGATGATCGTCCAGCACGTAGAAATCAGCGGTCTGGAAGGGAGCTCGGCAAGTGTGGCAGACAAAGCAGGCCTTGTGGTACCGCCCAGTCAGGCGACCGTCAGCAGACGACACCGATTTACCCGTGATGATCTGTCCACAACCGCGACAACGACGTTTTTGGCTTGTGGCAGCTGCTGGGCGGGAAGTAGGCTCCGTAGCCGGGGTCTCCGTGCTCAATGGCGACTTGGGAGGGGCGGCTCTCTCCGAAAGTAAAGAGAAACCCCCTCCTCGTCCCAGCGCAGGATCCGTCGGAGAATCAGGGCCCCGAAGTAGAGGGTCTGTGAGCCGCGGGGGCTCCAGAACCGAGGTTCGGGTCTCGGGCGATTTCTCATCGCTGGGAGCCGTATCCTGCTTCATTTGCAAGTCCTGAAGCATCTCATCAATCTGGCTAAGGTCCGAAGGCTTGTGGTCTGTCTCTGAGGGCGGGCTGGAGAGCGAGGTCCCGCTGCCTGCATCGGAGGGAGAAGACTCAGAAGACGATGTTGACTCCCCTGTCGCATGATGTGCATTGTCCAAGCCCAAGGCTTTGGCGAAATTCGAAACGGTTAAGCTTCCCTCATCATCTTTCTTGTCCTCCGGGTTGGTCGTTGACGCCTTCGCATCCGCGTTCCCAACATCTGGAGTCGCAGACTGCGATTCGGTTGACAATCCAGGAGGGCGGTAGGCTTTGTATAGGCCAGGGGAAGGTTGTGGTTGTAAAGGCGGCGAGTCGCGAGTCGTATCAAGACTGTCCAGCGTTTCACTTGTCGCGGGCATCGTCTGGGATCGGGCCAAGGTATTCGAATTAGAATTAGCTGAGGCAACACTCCCATCATCATCCTCCGCTATACCGAGATCAAATCCACTATAACCTGCTTTCCTGGGCTTTGGAGGACTACCAGGGACGGCAGAATCCGCAGTGCTCTGTTGAGAATCCCGTCTGAAGCTCTTCAATGGCCCGGTTGGTACGGGAGGCACCTCGTCCATAACATTTCGAGGACCACGGGAGCTGCTCACAGACGGCCGTCGGAGGGAATTGGCCGTGGATGGGCGCGAAATCGAATCACCATAACGACTGCTTGAAACCGAGGTTCGAAAGCTGCCCCTACTATCGGTCGACATACCACGTTGACGCATCCTATCCGGCCCTTCATTCTTGGGCTCCGCAGGTACCGGTGACCGTGGTGGGTTCCCAGCCGTTGGTGGGCGAGAGCTAGTCGGATTCTGCCTCTTCCTGTCCGAAACTGGTGTCGTGGGAAAGGGAGGAAATGCGCAGTCCAGATTGGTGAGTTCGGGAGATGGAGGTTCTGCAGGGAGCGGTACTGTGTGACTGCGCGGTGGCGGACCAGGACGGACGGGCGATTTTCGCCCCGGAGAAGCGGACATGGAAGAACCGGGGCTGCTTGATGGAGTGAGGACATCAAGTCGTAAGAATGGCCGATCTAGATAAGAAGTCCATGGTCAACACAACATCTACAAGCGTAGAAGTAACACAGGTTTGACTGACTAGCTGCCGAAGGATCAATTCGCGGGGGAGGTCCCTGCCTGCCAGGCTTCGATCCAGCAGTCGGTGGTCGCGATTCCGGTGCTGGTTCTGGTTCTGGCGGCGGTGATGCTGTCGGAAAGGCGTCAGTCGTGTTCTGTTGCTTATCGCAGCAAGGGGTGGGGGAGAGGGGGACACTCATACGGGGCTGCGGTTTTGCGCAGACGTGCTCTCCCATAGCCGAGATCTCAACGTCCATACCGCAATTTGAACATTTGATGGTGGGCAATATGCCCGCAATATCCATGTCGTCCGCCATCACAGCACACACGGACTCGTCGTCAACACCTCACAGCGCCCTCGATATCGAACCATGAACCCGTTCACGCTACGTTTTCCAGCTCTGCAAGTATCCGCTCTGGCACAAAGGTTGATAACGGCTGTTGATTTCGAGCCTCCTTTACATCAAGCTGAGGATGTAAACAGAAGAGGACTTGGGAGAAAGAGATCCCACGAGAGCGCCAAAAGACTGTGAATCGAACAACACGACGGACTCCTCCTCCACAAGCAGACTTGTTACCCGCGACGGTCAATGCGACGGATCTGTTTGGCCCCGGCTCCAGATGGGGTTGTTCGAGATGCCGCGCAGGTCGATCAGAAGACCAGAACAGGTTCTCCAATCGCGCGTCCACAATGACCCTCTTTGAACGACCACGAGGTCAAGAGCGATTCTCTCGAATCAGACAGATTCAAGCGACGAGACAAAGGCTGTCCCGTCTGTTGATACCCCAGCGGTCTGACCCCTGGGAGAGGCAGGCTGGTGCCACGGGCAGTCACCAGGCTGACACAGGTAAAGACTCACGATCGTTTTTTCTCACTGTGCTTCTACCCCTGCTGCAAGTGTTATTTAGTGCTACAACCTGGAGCAGTCGGGGCCATGACCCCTGTCCGTGAGCAACATCGCCATCGCAACCCCTGAGACGGCGCGACCTCGAAAGGGCGTTGTAGCCAACGAGATGTCGCGCATGGAGGGGACTGGGCCGTGTGGCGGACAGCGCACGCCCGCACAGGCTGCGCGAGCTCTGAGGGGCCACACCGGCGCCAGCAACTAGCCCGGATTAGTTCGACTGGCTTAACTCTTTGTCAATTAATTGTCACTCGTCTGCTGCGTGTCGTGGCCGCTCTTCGCGTCGCTGTTCGTGGCTGCGACGGTGGTCTCGGACTCTCCGGAACGGCACAACTGCATGCCGAGATGATATGGACGGTCATGGCACTGAGGGGAAGGAGAATTTGAATTCTCTTCAGTCTCTGCCAGACCTCTGTCAGCACCTGAATAATCTGATAACGACCCGCACGATATCGATGATCCTTCTTGCTGGAGATGATACTAACCGCAGGCATTTGAAATTGTCACGAGACTCATGGCGATGTGGCATGAGAACAACGGGTTTCAATCGATTGCACTGTGGCAGGGAGGCGGGGGTTTTATTATTATTATTATTGCAATTTGTTGTACGTTCATCCGGACGTCCCGAAACGAGAATGGCGACAGGATCTGATTCTGCTTTCCCAAGGTCAGTGCTCTCGTTTGATCTGCAACAGCGTAGGCAAGAGCAATGACGGATCACCACACCAAAGAACCCAATCGGGCTTTTGGCCCTGCGCCCCCACCGGTCGAATACCGTTTGGGTAAAAGATTGCCTACTAAAGCACGCTCTATATCGTCCACTACTTTTACACTTGCAGCACCACTTACTGACACGCAATGCTAGGCGGAATACCCGGGCGACCTGAGAACGGGAAGTTCGATGGATCTTCCCGAGTCCGTGAGGAGACCCCGGAAGAAGAGACGCAGGCAACAACCTGACATGCTTGTCCCCCATTCGCAGCAGAACGATGACATGGGAAAGATATTGCTCTTGTGCCAGCCTGAGGAACTGTGCGTTTCGAGCTCTCGCATCTGTCTCAGGTTTACGGGAGTATAGATTGTCATTTCAAATGATTGTCGTTCAAACGGGACATCACGGCATCACTTCGATTACCATCATGCACAAGTATATACTGAACAATTGCCTGAACAATTGTGGTGTGCCGTTCCCAGCATGTTGTGATGGCTATTGCTGAAGCATGCCGGATAGTGCTTCTTAATTTCATTATTCCCAATGCTGAAAACAATAAGAAGCAAGAGGATTGGCTGTTTGGATCTATATTTTTCTTTTCGGTTTAGACTGCTGACTAGGGTCGTCTTGCCTAGTGTCAACATCCGAAGAGGCTCATCTTGGCAGACTAACGACCTAGCTAACGAGAAGAATACGAGAGAAGGGAGAAGAAAAGAAATATAGACTTTCAGAAGTCAAAATATCCCAATATTCGGTGGCTTTCCATCACCTTCATCGTCCCGGATATTTGCCGGCTTCACAGACAGAGCGCAAACTCGCTGAACACCCACACTGAATACCCACTGTATACTAAACTAACTTACTACCTATTTTGGTATCTTGATGGGGGGCTAAATGCAAGCAATTTTTTGGAGGACAGAAGCACTCCATTACCTCCGCACCTGCTTTTGCCAACAACATCTTCCTATCCGGACTTGAGAGACATTGCATGAAAAGCAGTGTTTGATAAGAGAAAAAAAAAAGCAAACGTTACTGTAACACCGAGCTGTAGCCTCAGAGTAATCATTCTATCAGCACTGGGTATCTGTCTGTTGGAGAGCCTCGATATATTCCAAGAACGGGATAACAGTTTATGGCGTGCAGACTAAGGAAAGAGGTCGAGTGGGTGGATACTTTCTTCAATGCAAGCGGTCCACCTGCTCCTTCTCCTCTACCTGTGGCAATGTCGATCCAGTACGCGCAATCATACTGAAGAGGCCTCCGCCGTAGTCACGCCATACCGATCTCGGAATACCGAGGTAGGAAGCTGTATAGAGGAAAGTGGCTATCCTATAGGCTGATCGTCGACGTCCATGCAGCAGCTCAGGGAGGAGGAGAAGTAGTGAAATTAAACCCACCCATTGAGTGGATTAGAGCGAAGCCACTGCTTGTTAACCTAAATAGGTAATTAATTATTATCATCAATTTCCCTTTGCCCGTATCCACTACACCTTCTTGTCGTATTCCTGTTCTCACCGGTTTTTCGAACGGCCTTCTGTCGCATTGCAACCACCTTGTATTTCATTGCTGTAGATTGCATGACAGGGCCATCTTTTTGCGCTGCTGGTGATGAGACCAAGCCTGGACGGGGTTTGGGGATGCTTCGATTGCCACAAATGTCTTATCTACATGCGCGTCTCCCCGGTATGGCTTCCGAGGTTAACTCGAAATTTGATTCGTTGGGCCGGCTGTAGGTGGCACCGGCGCGGCTGCACGAAATTTCGCGTTTCATAAATTAGTCTCCATCCAGAAGTCAATTCAAACGTCTGCAGATAATGAACGAACTATACAGGGTCTGCTCCATCCATCCACACTCCGTGGCGACGAGCGAGTCAGGTAAGAGAATCAAGGATGAAGAGGTCGGCCCACTCGGGAGGCCAGGGGCTGTGTTGCATGAGAGTGCTACCGGCTGCGAAGGTTCTCCCTCATTCTTCTCGCTGGCGTGATTGCGGTGAGGCTACCAGGGTCTCCAAGCCCCTCAATTGCCCTCCCGTCCTTGGTTCCGAATGTAGAAGTTAGGACGTCATTCTTCGTGGAAGGTGCTAGAACGGGAGGACGACAAGGAAGTTACTCGGAAGAGATATCGGAAAGCAGGCTCACGTGCTGCTGAGACACGGGAAGAAGGCAATTTCTCCAAACCAATGCCATCTTGTCGACTTCTTGCCAGGCCCTGTTGCCACAACCACGACAGGCACTGAACCAACAACAAACATTGCCAAAAGATGCACTCCAAAAGGCGGCATATCGATAGCAGAGCAGGTTCGCAGGGACCAGATCGAGTGGCACGACGTCAGCGCTGCGGTTGGACATTTGCTGATATGGGTCTTGGCCCCTGCGCGCGGACGATCGCGCCGAGTCAGAGGGATTCGACGTCTGACGGGGCTTAGTGAGGGGCAAGCGATGACTTCAGCTCGCGCTGGTTGGCGGCTGCAGTCGACAAGCGCCGTGGGTCCATCAAGCTTGACGCTAAAGCCAGGCCAAGGCCGACTTCGCGGCGCACACCACCCTCATTTGGTATCCCAGCTCGTCAGGCTAGATAGAAAGCGACAGAATGACCCAGAAAAAGGGGACTAGATGCGCTGCTAAGCGAGGATTATCGCCCATGACAGGCGCTACGCTCCTTCCAGGTGCTCCACTCCACACCGGGGAGCGGAGAAAGATGCGGGTTAACAACGGAAGAAAGCGGAAGAATCCAGTAGTACCATCGTAGTGAGCCGATAAACACATCATCCAGAGGACCTTGTAGACCTTGTATGCAGTCTCGCTCAAGCATAAAAGGGCCCTTCTGTCCGCTGTTCAGCGCTCTTTCACTTTCTCTTTCACCAGACCACAGTTCTTCACCGACTTGGTTCCCTGAAGCTTACAGCCCACCCTCCATCAGACCAGATCGATCGCTCTTCCGGGAGTGATCACCAACACCGTCACCATTTTCTCCAATCACTTGAACTCGTAAGTCCATGTGCTTGCTGTCGCTGTAATGCAAGGCACACATCTGTCACTCTCTCCCTTTGTTTCCCTGAACCGCCCTTTGATTCACTGGCCGTTCCCGTCGTCCATTTTCCATTCATTCACTCACTGACTTTCCCTTCACAGTCGCCACCACCCGTTCAACGGCCGACGCTCAGCCGCTCGCGGAGGGGCATCGGATTCATTACTGTTCTCTAAGTAACGCACTCGCATTGCTGCATCGCTCCATCCTCAACTCTCAGTCTCTCTGCAACTGCCAAACACCTCGCAGCTTGTCGTCGTGACCCTGCTGTTTTAAGCTCTATCAGAAACAATGGCTCCTCACGCGACCGAGACTGTTGGCATCGCCGGCTCTGCGAACGGGGGGTCGGCCAATGGAAATGCTCCCTTGTTCACTGTTGACTCTCCCAACGTCGTCTACACCGACGACGCGATCAAGACCCAGTACGTGTACCACACTACTGAGGTCACTCGCGCCGCCGACGGCAAGTATGTGGCCCGGCCCAAGGCCGAGACCTACCACTTCAAGGTCGACCGCAAGGTTGGCAAGGTTGGTGTGATGCTTGTCGGCTGGGGTGGAAACAACGGGTCCACGGTGACGGCCGGTATCATTGCCAACCGCCGTGGCCTGACCTGGGACACCCGCGAGGGCAAGAAATCCGCCAACTACTATGGCTCTGTGATCATGGGCTCGACCATCAAGCTGGGCACCGACAAGAACGGCAAGGAGATCAACATTCCGTTCCATGACATGCTCCCGATGGTGCACCCCAATGACCTGGTCATTGGTGGTTGGGATATCAGCAGCATGGGCCTGGCGGACGCCATGGACCGTGCCTGTGTCCTGGAGCCGTCCCTGAAGGAACAGGTCCGCAAGGAGATGGCCGAGCTGAAGCCGCTCCCGAGTATTTACTACCCCGACTTCATCGCCGCCAACCAGGAAGACCGTGCGGACAATGTGATTCCAGGGAACAAGGCTTGCTGGGAACATGTGGAGCACCTGCGGAACGACATTCGGTAAGTTGATCCCTTTTTCTGCGTCTTTCTCAACGCAAAACTAACTCTCGATGATTATAGTGAGTTCAAGGCCAAGAACGGACTGGACAAGGTCATCGTTCTGTGGACTGCCAACACCGAGCGTTACGCTGAGATCATCCCCGGCGTGAACGACACGGCTGACAACCTGATCAACGCGATCAAGTCCGGCCACCCTGAGGTGTCTCCTTCCACGGTCTTTGCCGTGGCCTCGATCCTGGAGAACGCCCCGTTCATCAACGGCTCTCCTCAGAACACCTTCGTCCCCGGTGCGGTCGAGCTGGCTGAGAAGCACAACGCCTTCATTGGCGGTGATGACTTCAAGTCCGGCCAGACCAAGATGAAGTCTGCCCTGGTGGACTTCCTGATCAACGCCGGTATCAAGCTGACCTCGATTGCCAGCTACAACCACCTGGGCAACAACGACGGCAAGAACCTGAGCTCCCAGAAGCAGTTCCGCTCGAAGGAGATTTCCAAGTCGAACGTGGTGGACGACATGGTGGCGGCCAACACGGTCCTGTACAAGGAGGGCGAGCATCCCGACCACACCGTCGTGATCAAGTACATGCCGGCTGTGGGCGACAGCAAGCGTGCTCTGGACGAGTACTACGCGGAGATCTTCCTGGGTGGCCACCAGACCATCTCCCTGTTCAACGTCTGCGAGGACTCTCTGCTTGCTTCGCCCTTGATCATTGACCTGGTGATTGTGGCCGAGATGATGACTCGTATCAGCTGGAAGAAGGCTGAGTCCGAGAACTACAAGGGCTTCCACAGCGTGCTGAGCATTCTCAGCTACATGCTCAAGGTATGTTCCTTTTTTTTTTTCCTTTAGTCACCACACACACATCGACAGATATACTAATTCTGGTTTAGGCCCCGATGACCCCGCCGGGAACTCCTGTGGTCAACGCCCTCGCCAAGCAGCGTGCTGCGCTGACCAACATCTTCCGTGCCTGCGTCGGTCTGCAGCCGGAATCCGACATGACTCTGGAGCACAAGCTGTTCTAGTCGAACCATCTTTTCTCGTTCATTGAGAATGTCCTTTTTTTGACGATGTTTCTTTTCTTCTGTACTATTTTTTCAGTAGGACGGAAATAAGGAATTAGGGATGTTCACATTGAATTGAAATTGCTCTGGTTTGACGAGAACTTGTGTTTTGTGCCTAAGTGTTGTTTTGTATCTTTTTTTCTTCTTTTTTCCATCAGGCACCATGGACCAACATGCATGCTTGAGCTTCAGCTTTGAAAATTGTTTGCAAAAATAACCTCACCCAAGCCAATCATTTCACATCCATCTATCGTGACAGATAGGTAGATAGCATTGAAGAAATGAGATTTGAATTCAAGTCTCACACTTGTTTCCTTTTCTCGTAAATGATAATAATAATTGGAAAAAAGAGAGAGAGAGAGAGGGTATGCCAAACAAAAGGGCTGAGAAGATGGGGGCAGGGGAGTTTTGAATTATATAAATTAGACCGAACGGAACTACCGAAGCACCCGACCTCGTAAATAAAAAGTCTCCTAGATTACTCCGTACACCCAACAGGAAGAGTGAAAGGCGTCCAAAAAAAATGGAGAAAGAAAAAGAAACAAAAGGCAAAAATAGAACCAGATGAGGTAGGTGAGGGGAACTATTTACGAATTCAAGATCTACAGTATACAGTACCTTGAGGTGAGGACCCTGGGAGAGAGCGCTGATGGTAACCCACCAAAATATATAAACGAGAGGAGTGGAAG
This sequence comes from Rasamsonia byssochlamydoides, assembly GCF_041956645.1. Lineage (NCBI taxonomy): Eukaryota > Fungi > Ascomycota > Eurotiomycetes > Eurotiales > Trichocomaceae > Rasamsonia > Rasamsonia byssochlamydoides. Next base: position 208,193 of record NW_027192398.1, on the reverse strand, counting down.
GGATCTTGATCTTGAAGAGCTACCTACCTACCTACCTAACCCCTCACCCTGGTGACCTGCATGAATTGTTAGTTAAGCAGGAGGAGGTTTCTCCCCCCTCTCCCAAGGATTACGCACATGTATATCTCTATATCTAATCTATAGATTGATATCCATGACCTGCTCAATTCATTCATTTAGTCGTTCGTTCGTTCTTTCTTTTAATAAAATGTGCTGCGAGTTCATCGTCCGCTCGTTTTCTTCGACTTCGTCATCGAATAATTTCATTTGATTTGTTTTCGTTTCTACCTCCGACAGTCCTTGACTCAGATATATACAACATAGACAGACATACATGCATGGACTATCGTTCCATATCCATATCCATATTAATATCTCCCGCTGTCATGATCGGTCAATTTGATTCAACTCCCGAGAGTATGCAGGAAATAAAAGAAACCCCGATTTTACACCATGATGAATTTTGGTCGTGGAATTGGTACTGTACTCTTCTAAAATTTGTGATGAAAACTACAATGAAGCGTTGCGTTGCAAGTTTACTGCCTCGTGTCGACCACGCAGCGGATGCAGTCACCCTGCTTCATCAGCTCAAAGGCCGTGTTGATGTTGGCCAGAGTCTCCCGGTGCGTGATGAACTCGTCCACCTTGAGCTCGCCGTTCAGGTAATCTTCAACGAGGCCGGGGAGCTGCGAACGGCCCTTGATACCACCGAAGGCACAGCCCTTCCACACACGACCGGTAACGAGTTGGAATGCTATTCCTTTGTCAGTACTCATTTTTCTGCTTTATGAAATGAATCATTGAGGAGGAGCTTACGTCTTGTAGCAATCTCCTGACCGGCAGCAGCGACACCAATGATGATACTCTGACCCCAACCCTTGTGGCAGGCCTCGAGAGCGGCACGCATGACTCCGACGTTACCCGTGCAGTCGAAGGTGTAGTCACATCCACCGTCCGTCATCTCGATGAGCTGCTCCTGCACACTCTTGCCGTTGAGCTTGGTCGGGTTGACAAAGTCCGTCGCGCCGAACTTGCGAGCCCATTCCTCCTTCTTGTCGTTGACGTCGACCGCGATGATCTTGCCCGCCTTGTTCTTCACTGCACCCTGAATGACGGACAGACCGACACAGCCGGCACCGAACACGGCCACGTTGGAGCCCTCCTCGACCTTGGCGGTAACGACAGCCGCGCCATATCCGGTCGTGATACCACAGCCCAGCAAGCAAGTGCGGTCGGTGGGGGCCTTGGGGGTCACCGCTACCACGGAGATGTCTGCAACGACGGTGTACTGGGAGAAGGTCGAGGTACCCATGAAGTGCAGGATGTCTTGGCCGCGGGCCCTGAAGCGGGTGGTGCCATCGGGCATGAGACCCTTTCCTTGCGTGGCCCGGATCTTGCCGCAGAGGTTGGTCTTGCCGGACTTGCAGAACTTGCACTCACGGCACTCGGGGGTGCTGTCATACAGTTAGTCCGTTGAAACAATGTGAGAACCCAAGAAAGGCCTCCATACTAAAGCGCAATGACGTGGTCGCCAGGCTTGACGTTGGTCACACCCTCTCCAACTGACTCGACGATACCGGCACCCTCGTGGCCGAGGATGACAGGGAAGGCTCCCTCCGGGTCCTTGCCGGAGAGCGTGTACGCATCTGAAGAGACATTGGCGTTCAGCAGAGTCGCAAGGGAAGAACAATGATGACAAGGAATACTCACCCGTGTGGCAGACACCAGTGTGGTAGATCTGGATGCGCACTTCGTGGGCTTTGGGAGGAGCAACCTCGACATCCTCGACAGACAGGGGTTCGCCAGCGGCCCAAGCGATGGCAGCCTGCTACTGCTCAGTCCTTCTGCCTCTCTTGCTACAAAGGCTTCTCCTCCGGTTATGGCCTATGTGGGGATCACTATGCTTACTTTGCAGGTAATGGTCTGTTATGGTCAGCGGCTGCAAGACAAGCGGAGTAATGACGACGCGAGAAACCTCACCTTTCCAACTGTGCTTGCCATGGTGACTAACTACTCAACGTTGTGTTCAGGAAACAGTGGGTGGATTCGCTCAAACGTGAGCAGGAAGAAGGGGGGAAGGAAGTGGACGGATACGGAGGGTGGGGTGGAAGAAAAACGGTTACGAGATGGATAGATATACGAGTAATTTATATAGATGCTTACACTCGGAAAAAATGGGACTCTGTGTGGGGAAAGGGGAATCGGATGAGGAGAGAGCAGCGACGGCAAGCGCCTGAGAAGTCACAAGTGAGGGGAAGGGAAAACCAGCAAAGAAAGAAGTTCTGCTGGCGATGAAGATTGAATAGCGGGGTAAAATTCAACTGGCAGATGGACGCGATGAGGGGCAAACAACAACAATTCGAGCTGCAAGCAGGTATTCCCGATGCCTACGCAAAATAGAACTCTGTTCCCCCTCACAAGGAAGCTTCAATCCCAACCCACTCCCGACAGATGAGATGATCGACCAGTAAGTTACGTCCAATACGTCCCTAGCAAATGATAAAATACTGCTGCTGCTGTCCCAGTCCCGAAGCACCCACAGCCACCTTTCCTTTTTCAGATGAATGACGCAGCAGCATCGTCACGATTATTAGTAATATCCTCGACCTACATCACCCACAGCAGGGATTCATACATCGCCCACTATGTTGATTTTTGCAATTAGAGAATCAAAAAATTCGCACAAGAAATCTACTCTGAATCAATAATGCAGCAGATCATACCGTTCCAGGGTTGTATAGGATCATCCTGTACAGCAAGATAAAAGTCTCCGAGAAAGATACTCCGTCTTCTCCACTTTTTGCACTGCTGGTACCCATGCACCGATTAGGCAATTCTTTCCGCCCAGACCTGATCCATCGTCGTTATCTACCTAGGTAGACAGATATTGTTGTACAGCTATTACCACTGTACCTAGATATCTATGTTTGATGAATTTCCCTGTTTTCACTATCAACTTATCCCATTTGTAACCGGCGGATCTGATAAGATGATTACTAGACTTGGATGTAGACTGGGGTAGACACTAGCTCTTAGTTTAGTTCAGTTATAATAGAAACAAATACCTCGTGATGTGGTGACAGTGTGCTCTTTTCAATTTAAATTGTAGATGTAGCCTGTGTAGTAAGTGGCCAAAAAAAAAAGAGAGATGCTGGTGCTGGCGAGAAGACTATGTCATCAGTCATCCATTGCAGATATATATATTTACTAGCAGGGGTTATCAGGAATCTAATAGGGATACCATGACCGTCGAGAGAGAACATTATCTAGGAACAGCCATGTCCTATAAAATCATTTGCGCTGAATTCGTGAACGTGATCGGCATGACGATTGCCATTTTCTTTATTATTGTCTGCTATCATACTTTGAACCGGAAGACCAACCATCGCCTGGTAGCTGCCAGACCTGCTTTATGCATGCAGGTAACTTGTAAGGACCTATTATACAGAGAACATGAAGAGGAGAGAAAACATGTCAAGTGGGCCCCATGAGCTTTGCCCATGCTGAACCCTTTACACACTCATCAGGACTTGAATCCTGACAACTCAAGAACAAGACTCCATATGACAACCCGTGATATCCAGGAGTGAGTCCACTACACTCAGACCAGAGAGACCTCGACCCATGTGAAACCTTTCGTGACCAACAACGGCCGAATTTACCGACCAGGAAGCTGACCACTCTGCATCATGGCGGCGTTCTGCTCCTGGAAGCGCTCCCCGAGGCGCGCAGAGCTCTTGAGATGCTTGTCGACGCAGCGAAGGACACAGCCTTCTTCCCGGGAGACGAGGGACTTGGTAGTGAAGTCATTGACACAGTCGTCAAAGCATCGCTGCACGAGACGAGAGTACATCTGGAGCACAAGAACCCGGTCAGTTCAGTGCTTGTCGTTTGAAAAGTAGGGACCTGCCAGAAGTATCGCCGAAGCCACAAATGTCTTGGAAGATTGGAATGGACAGACACCTTTTTTTTTCTTGGGCCGGAATTTGGAGCAAGGAAGTCATACCGTCATAAACTCCTTCATCTGCTTTTTCTCCATGCGAGCGGCCAGCTCGCGCTGCTCGGAAGCATTCAGTCTAGCCGCAAATCAGCACATGGCCCTGCCTGGGTTCCTGATGAGACTTTTTTTTTTCAATTACTTACCCATCCATTGTGATTTAATAAGCAAAAAAAGAAACAATTGCGACAAGAAGAAGATATGAGGATGGACCAGTCCGTCGATCTGTTGCTCGCTGGTTGAATTTCCTCCAGAGCTCTGGTGGACCACAAGCTCTGCACTGCACCGCGATTCGGAACAACTTGAATCTCCGGAGTCACATGACTTTTATTTAAATTGGGAAATACCATATAGTCACATGACTCACATGACCAACACGTGACTTTCGCAAACAGCGACAAAGGGCGCTGCTCTCGTCATCGGCTGCATTCTCGACGCCCAAAACGGTAGCAGGGCTTCAATTCGAAGCCTAACGATCTAAATCCGAGCAGGACCGGATGCAATTATCCGAAAAGAGGGGTCCAGGGGCACAATTGATTATTAGTGGACGGGAGACTGCGCATCTGTACGATGATATCGCTAGATTCAAATAGCTCTTGTTCAGCCGTACTGTACTCCGTACGTAGCCCGGCTTCAGGACTCCAAAATGGGTGCGTACCATTGTCCCGAGGATACCGAGGAGTCTCAGGCACGCGGATTTGGGTTTCTTCCTTCTAGTGGCAGTCTGGAGACGGTCTAGAAGCGTGTTGTATCGGACATAGTTCTGTCGTAGCTGGAACCGTTCCACTAACTAGCGGAGCGGGCTTCTCTTCCTTCTGGGGTTCCAGGGAACCTCCAAGGTTCTAAACCCATTCCAGGGTCTCGCTGACGGGCGGGAGTGGTTGGGCCGCTGGGGCTGTTCGGGCTGCTAATAATAATTGACCGGTAGTAAGAGCTTAGGTTAGCCATAGAGGGTCCAACGGGCTCTGGTGCCGCCCACAGCGAAGGATTCACCAGCCCCTAGGGAGTCTAGGCGGTCCCAAAGGCCCCGGAGTACCGCCCAAGCCCCAGCCCTGAGGGCCTGGCTGCCTTCTGGTGCCTGTGACTCTTTGCATCCCCGTGACCTGCTGTGCCATCCATCCATCCTGAAGATTCACCACTTTGAACCGGAGCCACTCTGCACTCTCTCCATCCCCTTCGGTCCATCTTAACCTGCCAAACTCCCTGCATCGTCAGAGCTGTCGAACGCTCCTTTCAACCTCACTGCCTGTCTCATCTGGAGACATCAGGCGACACCGTTCGCCGTCGTCTCTGTCCTCGACAATCAAGACTTGTGACCATCCACTTTGATCGCAGCCGCCTTTTCGTCTACTACTACGTTTTGTCTTCGGGCTCCGACATCCCTTTCCCTTGCCATAACAGTGTCCCTCGTCCGATGCCAACGCCTCTATCGTCCAACATCCACACCCATCCTTCATATCGAGTGTCTACAGCTCACTGCGACGATCCATCGCTGGGGTCGTCCCACTGTGTCCCATCTAGCTTAACGTGCTATTTTGGGATCGCGTCCAGCCAACTGCCCACGGTGTCTTCTCACGACCAGTCGGCCACCCACGAACAGTCCGGGCCATCACGGAGGCCAGAGGCCTGAATCACCGTCTCAGATAATCATTAATCGCTCTACCCTGCTCATCAGCCTGCCGGTCTACCGCATCTTTCTCTCGCTACCCTTTCGTTCATCATGGCAACCGGCAACTCACAACATCAGTCGACGAATTCAGCTCTGCAAAGTTTCTCATCAAGAAATGCTCAAACGTCGTCACAAACAGAACCTGCCCCTCCCACCCCTCCAACGAAACGAGATCTCGCATCTTGGTGGAAGCAGTTCAAGCGTAACACAAAGAAGGAGGAAGAGAATAAAGGTACGTTCTTTCCTGGTCACATCTCTACACAGGTCGCTGGTGGGACTGCACTTTCTTCCCGAGCATCAGCCACTTTAGTGTTGCATTCATGCATGTCGACCACCCAGCCAAAAGTGATGGCGCCAGTGTGAAGCCTTGCGACGCGCCAAACCTGACTGGGCCATCCCTCTTAATCACCCTGCTTCCTCCTTTCTCCTATGATCTGAAGTTCATTCTATTGGAGATCGTCTTTTTATCGCTTACTTACTAGTCCAATAGGCCAACAAAAAGGTGGGATCTTTGGTGTTCCACTCAATGTTAGCATCAAATATGCAAATGTTGCGATTTCCCTCACCAATGACAAGGGCGAGAGCTTTATTTATGGCTATGTGCCCATTGTTGTCGCCAAATGTGGTGTCTTCTTGAAGGAGCAAGGTAAGCTCACTGTGTTTTCTACACCCGTCTCCTCGTCAATGAAAAGAGTGGATGCTGATCAACGAATTGCAGCTACCGATATTGAAGGTATCTTTCGTCTCAGCGGTTCTGCACGCCGCATCAAGGAGCTTCAGGAGATCTTCGATTCCCCTGAGCGCTATGGCAAGGGCCTCGACTGGTCCGGATATACCGTACACGACGCGGCAAATATTCTGCGTCGCTATTTGAACCAATTACCAGAACCGATTGTGCCTCTCGAATTCTACGAGCGCTTCCGCGAGCCGTTAAGGAATCACCAGGCACAAGCGGTGGGTGATATGGAGGCGGCGCACAAAGATTCTGGCGATTTTGACTACGACAAAGCTGTGGCGACATATCAGCAGTTGATCCGGGAACTGCCTCCACTGAATAAGCAGCTGCTTCTCTACATTTTGGATCTACTGGCAGTATTCGCGTCCAAATCAGAGAAGAATCGCATGACATCCGCGAATCTGTCTGCAATCTTTCAACCGGGCTTGCTGTCCCATCCATCCCACGACATGGCGCCAGAAGAATACAAGCTCAGCCAGGATGTGCTTATTTTCCTGATTGAAAACCAAGATCATTTCTTGTTCGGCATGAATGGCACGGCGGCCGACCCGCAGACGGTCGAAGAGCTCCAAACGAATAATGTCCCGGAGACTCCGACACCTCGGCTTCGACGGTCTGCTTCCAACGCGAGTGCTGGTGCAGACAGCTTAAGGAAATACGAGATTCGAAGAAACGTATCGGTGTCTTCGAAGGGCTCGCGAAATTCAGGCAATGCGCAAAGCCCCGGTACACCGACTTCGATTACAGGCGTACATCGAAGCAACACGGTCCCCTCGAAGAAGTCGCCGGGACTCGCATCGTCCAGGTTAGGTCGAAGCGGTGAACCTGCCACTCCCACTCCAACATCCGCCAGCTTGGCTCCACCACCCCAAACGTATGGAAGGTCGAGATCCAGCAGTCGTGCCCCTTCAGCCCACGGCCCTCGTCTCCAAAATACATCAGAACCCTCCACCGCGGATCAAGTCCAGGGTCAAACCCCGGAGCAATCTAATCTACTTGGGCCACTTCCCACCGGCATATCCACGCCTCCGGCAATAACTCCGACCAGAGAACGCAAGCTGTCAAGCTTTTTCACCAAGTCACCGCCTACGGAACACAAGGAGGTGCGGCAACCCAACCGACTAAGGAAGAAACGGATTCCGGGGAGCTCCAACGAAAGCGCCCAGAGCTCCTCCCAGTCATTGAGTACGGCACCGGCTGATCCTCCAGCCGTTGCTGCGACGTCCCAAATGCCAGTTCCCACGCCAGTTTCCTCGAACGATAGTGCGTCGTCGTACCCCAACCGGGAGGGACATGTAGTTCCTCCCCCTGCCCCTGACGGTGGTGGTGGTCATCATCACCAGGCATCAGAAAGCACATTGAGGCCAAGTAGATCAAGAACTCCGTCGTTACACTCCCGATCCTCCTTTACAGACCACTCCGATCTTCAAGATGACCAAGTTGACGAGGCACCCAGGGTGGATAAGAAGGAAAACCGACGTAGCTGGCGGTTCTATACTGCGTCCACGCAGGACTCTGACCTTGCTAGATCCACGAGCAACCTGAAAGATTCATCACAGTCTTCGGAACCCGAAAAGCGTAGCCTGTTCGATAAGTTCAAATTCAAGGTTGCGCACATGAAAGAAGGTCCCAAGGATGAGAGAGAACGGGCCAAGAGTCCGCCGCAGTCGGATACGGAACTTTCGGTTACGTCGAGTCAGAACTTGTCACAGATCATCAGGGACAGCAAGAACGGGCAGCGTGGATCAACAGAACGGTCACGCGAAAGCCTTGATGCTCGTGAATCTTTGTCGCATCTGTCTGCGTCGTCTCCACCTGTGATTCTTGAAGAGTCACCACTGTTAGCCGCTGTGACGGCCGCTGCAGAGGGGACGACTGCTCCGGAACAGACGACCACGCCTGCACCGGAAAGCGAAGCTGAAGTGGTGACGCTCTCTTCTGAGACCAAAGTTGACGAAGCACATGCCCCTGTAGAAGACAAATCACAAGAGTTGCAAGGAGTCCCGAATAGTGGTGACCCAGCTGCAAGTACGGAACCAGAGCCCGTGAGTACGGAGCCGGAAGGCATCGAAAAGAACTAGTGTCTTTTTTAATCTGGGCGGATCCTCGTCGTATCAAACCTTTGTCCATGCAGATAAGACAATTCGGTGTTGTTTGTACTGTATACAGGTACTCTTGCTGGACTGGCTACTACATCTATCTCATCCTGTCTTTGTCTTCCTTTCGGGTGAAAAGAAAATAGCTTTGGGAACCAGGGACTGACTGACTGACTGACTGACTGACTTGACTATATTAATGACTGTTTCAATGATTGATTGATTGACTGATTGATTGATCGATTGGAGGGATAACAAACATAACGGCGGACGTAACTAACGACGGCTTTTTTCAATGAAATATCCTTTTTCTTTTCTGTTTTCTTTTTTTCCTTTCTTTTTTAAACTTTCTGGTTAATGCAATGCAATGCAATGCAGCAATGAAAGCGCCGTCAATCGAGAGAACGGTAGTTCCAACTCGTTGATTGAAATGAATTAATTATGGGGATCCTAACTAACTAACTAATATAGAAGAGAGAAGCATTCATTCAGCATTCATTCGATTCTCCCGTGCGCAAGTTTCTTCTTCATTGCTTCAATGTTTTGTTCTCCTTTCTTCCCTTCGTCGTCTTCTTCTTTTCCTTCTATTTTATTATATTCTTCCTTCCAATTTTGTGTTCTATGCACCTTTTTTTTTTCCCCTCTTTTTTTTTTTAAGAACACCCCCTTTCCCCATTTCTCCTTTTTTTTTTTCATTCTTATTTTTTTTAGCCTCTTATTTATCTCCCGCCCTAGATGATTTGACGTGATCTGACCTATGCATGTATGTAACGTATGGATTTATTTACGTTATGTGATGTTATTCCCCCTAACGCATGCCTGCTTGTGTCCTGTACGATCTATCTGCATCATTATTATTAGAGTATCATGCCATGTTTTTTTGTTTGTTTGTCTGTCTGTTTTTCTTTCTCCTAACGATAAAAAGAACTGATAGCAATGGATGGATCTCTCTCTCTCTTTTTTTCTCTCCCTTCTATTTAAATCGGGATTAATCTGATGTACGAATAATGTACTAATGTACCAATCTATGTACCACTTCCTGCTCCCTTCCCTTCCCGTCTGGAGACGCAGGAATGTCTAAAATAAACCAACATGGAGCGGTTGATTGGTATGGCCAATGTATTGGTTAATTAATTAGGTGTAGCTTGTAGACAAGACGGCTTAACTGTATTTGTATGTATTAATTACACTGATCGCTGGAATATAAGGTACCTAAGATACTTATCTATCTATTATACACTACACTATAGTATCAGATTGATAGATAGAAAGCAACCAGGGAGAGTGGAAGAAAAAAAAAAGAGATAAAGGGAATGGGTATTCCTCTTCCAAAATAGGCCCCCTTTATCATATTTTCTTCTCTTTGCTAGCTTCCTGATTATTACTACTGCTCTCCTGGTCCACTGGCGGTGTGAATTCGATCCTCTTGCCGTAGAGCAGAGGCGTCCTGGCAGTCAATGAGCCGACGGCATAGCCAAGATATGCCCCTGTCAGGATGGTAATCGGGTATGCCTGCCAGGGTCGGTCCCTGATCGTGTATTGATACAATCAGTAAAGATAATACACCAATAAGATTACTAAACAGGGCGAAAGGTTCGTACCAGTCCAATGGAATGGGAATTGCACCCAGCCATGCCCCCACGCCGGTGCCAACCGCACCTCCCCAGACAGCGTCAGCCGGCCGGGCAAGGGCCCAGACTTCCTTCCAGACCGCACCATCGACGCCGTGGACATAGACGAGCGTCGTCACGGAGAGCAGAGACATGTGCGCCGCGCAAAGGATCGTGTGGGGGATGTGTGTGGTGAACGGCGCGCCGAAGAGGACGAGCAGGATGGCAAGAACGGGCGTGCCGAGGAGGAAGGTCAGTGTCAATGAGAGGAATGCGGCCTGACAAGTCGAGTCAAGTCAGAAATGGAGTGAGGGAGCAGGTGTCAGCTGGCCGCAAGACCAGCAGCAGCATCAATAGCACACGGAGAGGGTGTGGAGGGGAGCAAAGAAATATACCGTCAATTTTCCAAAAATTCCATCCCCCTTTGAGCCATGACCATGATGCTTCTTCCGATATGGAGTCTTGCCTGCCTTCACGAGCGTACTGCTAGATCCTGGTGATACCGTCCTCTTTCCTCCTCCTGCAACATCCCCTCCCTCAACCCCCGCAACAGCTGCTCCGGAAGATTCTGCAGAAGCGGGATGATGATGGTGATGATGAGACGAGCCCGCCTGTGGCAGACACGTCACGACATATCCCACCTGCAGGGCCGCAAAGATCGGGAGATCGCTGAGCAAGGTAGACACCGGGTCTGCTACGAGGGCCGGAAACCGGAGCGCGTACACGGCCAGGAGCAGTGCCGGATGGACATGGGCGTACGTCCGCGCGGCCGGAGTAGGGAGGATGTCAACCGGAGGAGTAGCAGCGGACGGTTGTTGCTTCTGCGGAAGAGAGCTGGAGGGGGAGGAGACGGCGGAGGACACGGTTGAGGTAGTCATGGTCGTGGATCTCGGTCAGTTAAGGCATTGGACAGCAACAAGCTAAAGCGAGAGAAAAAGTAGGTCAATGAAAGGAAGGAAGAAAAGGAATATAGAATTGAAGTTGTTCAAGTCGGTGATCATCGCATTAATTGGATCAATCGATCGATCGATCAGTCGATAAATCAGCCTGGATGTTTTCCCGCAGGAGCCGATCTCCTAAAGCCGGTTTGTCCGGTTTGTCCGGTTTGCCCAGTTTGCTTGCCTGGGAGTTCATGCCTTAGGCAGAAATAATATCACTCTATCACCTTGCAAAAGGACTATATTATAGTCAAGCTACTGCTCACTAATTATAATCTGTTTTATCATATCATGTTATTATTATTCGTTTCGAAAAGCCATCGAGTCACCGATTCTATCCATACGCAAGAACAAACGATCGAGTTGGATGATTTTGGACGATTTTCATTATCGCACCGCTGTTTTCGAATATCTAATCATCATGTATAAACGCCTATCCTACATACATAAATGTTGTGGTGTTGTGTAAAAATCTGCTGGCTAAGCCTTCGACGATAGCGGATAGGGATGAATTCCTCGAGCTCTCCAGGAGTTCCGAGAACAAGCATATAGAGTTTAAGATAAAAAAGAAATCCGTGGCCTTTTGCCACCAATACCACTGGTGATGGTCATACAGGCAACTCACGCTGAAGCTCATGACCGTGGTAGACGAAAAAAGAGACTCGCCGCAGGGTCGCATTAACGGGAAGTGAGTCCAAGATCAGGGGTATAGCCTAGGCACATCTACCCAGCAAAACCCAAGGAGCCTTTTTGTGAACAGCAATGTTAAACATAAGTGAATCTGCTTCCATCCAGTACCTCGCGGGATGGAAAAAGATCGTAGAGAAGAGTAGAAAACGATCATGGCAACACAGCTGTGCATGCCCGTGCCATACAAACGGGTGATAAGCGAGTGGATTGCGGCGAGACAAGGAATGTCTGCTAGCCACGTCATGACAGAATTCCCCGTAACCAGAGAAGGAATCGAAGGCTATGCAAGTATGACTGAGAAGAAGGGAAACTCCCACCCCTAACTACAGGATGGAATATTCATAGTCATCATCAAGAGACTCCGTCCTAGATCATCCCGTTCCGCTGGGTCACCTCTACGTTCGAGCGGTAGTACGAGCCGTCCCAGTAGCGCGGCTCGTAACGATTCCCATCCGTCCCCGTCTCAGACTCAATCGTCCGCCGTTCCTCCTTGCGCGAAGGTGTCGTGTGCGGACGCCGCGATCCTCGCCCATCTTGCGAGTCCGGGCTGGGGATGGGATAGTAAGTGCCTGAGGGCGATGCGGGTAAGACGCCTGCCTGTCGGAGGTGGCGCATTTCTTCTTGGAGTTGGACGACTTGGGCTTCTAGAGCTCTCCGCGCCGTTTGCTCTCTCCGAACCAAGGTGACAAGTGCACTGTATTGTTCTATGGAGATGTTATTCAGATTCGTGGTGGATGACGACGGCGTCTGCCACGGCGGCGGGCGAGAGGAGACCGTATAAGGTCGTAGCGTGTCAGTGCTGATCTGTCGACCATCCCCCACAAGAGAGACGGAGCTCTGCGAGCCTTCACTGGCAGCAGATGTGATGGTGGAGAGCGGCTGACTATGCGCCAGGGACGGATGCTGCTCTCCGGACGCCGTCCCTTTTTGTGGTGTCCGGTCTGCCGCGGCTCCCAGGAAAGCGTCGTCGCTGGTGCCTTGTATTTTGGCAATCGCAAACTCCAGATCCATCAGCTTCACTTCAAGGGTGGTGACCCGCTGGTCGAGAGTAACGTCCGAATCCTGGATCAGATTCTCGAGGTTGAACGGGGCGCCTCCCGGCTCGGGCTGAGGCGAAGTATCATGATCCTCCGAAGGCTGAATCTGTTTCTCCTCTGTCGTCGCCGTCGTCGTCCCAGTTGTCGTGCTCGTTTGAGGTCGCTGTGGACTATGATCGTTATCCAGATTCAGAATGCTAGTCCGCCAGAACTTCATCTCGTCACTACGCCGGCGCCACTGAATGGGAGACATCCGGTGACGTTGCACCAGATTTCGCAGAGCATCGGCACTCTGGGAGCGTCGGTGCACTTGCGTGCTGGACCGGGACCGTCCCTCGAGGGTGTGTGGAGGCTCTTCGCTGAGAGCACTGCCGGGTCGTGTGCTAGACGCAGCGACTATCGACAGGGCCGTCTCTCGGGCCTCCTCATCTGACAAAACTAGGCTGGGCAGGGTGGCTCTTCGGCGCGGAGTTCGTCTCGGCATCGAGAGCGTCGTGTCCTGGCCAAGTTGAACCATATGATCTGATGATGACGATGAGAAATGACTGATCCCGGTGGATCGCTTGTTGTTTGCAGTGTATGACGTGCCATTCGAGCGTGGGGAATTATGCACCGCGACAAATGGGCCCCTGCCAGGCCCTGTCCCGTCGTCCTTTCTCTCGATCCTTATGACTGTGAGCTGTTCGCTCTCTCCTTCGCCCTCATCCAACTGACTCTGTCGCTTCCTCGCAAAGAGCTTTCGCATGACATTCTTCAGGGCGCTTCCCCGGCGCCACTGCATGGCCGAATCATGTGACACAGTCGAGGAGATCGAGTCTTGCGGGTTGTGGAAGGATGCTGCACCATACGGTTGCCGTCGCGAAGCGGATATTGTGGAGGATTGAGACTCACGCATCTGGGCAAGGGAGGATGCGGACGCTTGGTCGGACATACGCAGCTCTCGTTGATCAAGCGCATCTTTTCCTTCTCGCAGGGTGGGAATGGGCTTCGATATCTTGTTGGGCCGGCGGAGGGATGGGGCTTGGCCTCGCAACGAGCCACGAGATGCAGGTAGGTTCTGCTGAGGCATTTGCAACGATTTGCTTTTGACAACGAACCGTGAACTGTTAGAAGCAGTTGCAACAATGATCTAGAGATGTGTTTGCAGTAAATGCGATAATTCCCTAGCAGGGGTGGTTCGATGGATTCAAGCGAGTGGATCCCTAGGAATAGATATGAATTCAATATCGACAACGAATGAAATCAAAGTTTGCGGACGCTTCAAGAAGCGAAAAGAGAAAACGAGGGTAAGTGAAACGTCCGGATGGGCACAGAGAACAAAGGCAATCGGCCTGTGACAGCCCTCTTTTGTTTTGTTGCGACGTTTGCTATTGTTTAAATTTCGGGAGAATAGTGCTGCGACTTCGAGTTGTAGAGATCACGACGGGCGTCGTAGCCAAGCGATATGGCCAGACACTGCCAGATATGCGTGCTCATACGTGACACTCTCCGGGATCAAATTGCCAGGTGATTATCGACGTCGAAGGGGCCATGTCCCTGAAATCAGTCACTTCGAGACGTATTAGAGCTCAGGCCAAGGCGGAAGGGCTGCTGTTTCGGACCAAAAAAAACTGCTGGACTAGCCCGCCATGTCCGTGGTAGCAAACGGAGTGTGGTTAGGGATCGCAACGGAGGGTTTGAAAGAAAGGGAGAGGGAGAAGGAAAGAAAGCAGAGTGTTGTACCCTGGATCAAGCATATGACATGGTCAGATAAGGAGAGAAAGCGATGTCGATTGCCCACAGCCACGTGCCCAGTACGGAGTAGATGCCCTCCGGATTTGGAGTGTACAACTCAGATGGCCTGGCACAGGCCAGACAATAATATGTCTGGACTTCCCACGTCCTGTCTTTCCCCTCTCCCGACCTACAGGGTCTTAGACTTATTATCTTCTCCTGTCGTGGGAGCCAATGGAGAAAGTGGAGACGATGGCTGCAGCCTGCAGGGGGTGCAGACGAAACGCTTAACAGCACAGTAACCTAGTACGTCCAAGTGCCCGGCGGCGGCCCTTAGCTACCGACTGATCAACTAGTGAATAATACTCCGTAATCCGGCAGAGGCCTCCTGTGCGGTTCCTTGCGCAAGTTCTCAGACGATCGGGAACCATTGCGGCTCGGGCGATGGACCGGCAGTCCAATGGCGCAAGTGGTCGAGGACGCTGTCTGTGTGGAACAAAAGTCTGGAATTGCAGTGGATCTAAGGTGCCCCAGAACGGGGTGTTTGGAGTCTTGACAGCGCCGCAGCGGAGATTCTCGCGCTGAAACCCTCTCGTTCTTTTGCAACCGCACAAGAATACTCCGTATG
This sequence comes from Rasamsonia byssochlamydoides, assembly GCF_041956645.1. Taxonomy (NCBI): domain Eukaryota; kingdom Fungi; phylum Ascomycota; class Eurotiomycetes; order Eurotiales; family Trichocomaceae; genus Rasamsonia; species Rasamsonia byssochlamydoides. The sequence goes on along the minus strand of NW_027192398.1, from coordinate 193,079 downwards.
CCCTGGAAGTTCTGGAACCATGCGGCCACTCCCGATGCCGACGCGACTTGGCGGAAAACATTGCCGTGCGTATTTTCTCGTGTGGTGTGGGGGCTACCGCCTCTTGGCCACAAGCATATTCATTATCATCAGGTCCTCGGCTTCGATCACTTCCAGGCTCAAGCTTCCCGTCGGGTGCCAGCAGCCAAAGCTTGGAGCGGGGCCTGTTTGAGCCTTTGCAGACAAGAGTTAGTCAGAGGCCTCTGATGGACCTGCTAGGACAATCTCGGAGGGAGGTAGCTGACGCTGACCCCAGATCGGGGCCCGGCAACTGGCTGAAACACGTCGTCAGGAGACGGACTGGCACGCGGCCACATGGCTGTGGCCCGTAATCATTGCCATTTCCGTAGCTGGCCGCAGGGACGGGGCCTCGCAGACCTGCAGCTAGAAGCTCGTGTCGAAGACTCGAAATTCCACCAAGAGGGGCTGGGTCTGCCGAGGCAGATGTGAGTCGTGTGACGGAGCTGATTGGATTTCAAAAAAAAAAAAAACTTTCCAGAGGAAAATCAGATAATCTGTCGAGGATCCAGTCGTCTGGGGATGAATGACTGACGACTGATAATGGTGATGGTGGTGGGGGGATGGCAATGGTTCTTCGAGAGGTGCAAACGGACAGGGGATCCGGACGGCTGGATGTGCTTGCATTGGCAGTTTCGACCGTGCGGCCGACTTTGCAGGGATCCTCCCCGGTCAGCTGGAGAACACGGGACTCCTTCCGGGAGAATCATTAATAATGCCATTTATCATTATTACTGCTGCTGTTAGTCCTCATGTTCGCGTTGACCCGGGGCAATGGGAACTAACAAATAATAATAGCATACGATATATGGAGTATCACTTGCATAGAACCTCAGCACGAGTCCTCCGTACGGAGCACTCTAATCCCTACCTTGTCTAGTTATCTATGCATGCAAGATCAGGCATAAATGGCAACCCATAATGCGTCTCATATATCTAAGCTCGAAACCTGCTCTCAGGGACCAATACATGTCGTATTTCAGTTGATAAGAGCAGGGATCTCGATAACTAGGTAGGTAAGCACCGATGTCAAGATAGAAAGTAATTCTCCGCACTGGTTAACAGCCTTTCTACAAAGGATCAGTCAGAGAGTTGCTGTTTATAGCGCTTACTATCACTTTGGCACGCAGGCGAGGAGCCCTCATACACCGGCCGCATATGCATGTGGATGCCGACAAATTTCAGTCCACTCTATCGAGGAGAGCAGTTCACTGCGTCTGAGCGTGCTCACGCGCTGCAAATGCTGCTATCATGGTCAGATTGACATGGGTCGTCTTCCAGAATACCCCCACGTCAGAGAGCACCATCTCATCGATCCTTACCAAGCATATCAATGCAGTTCTGCAGTATCGAGTGAGATCTCTTATCTGGGAAGTCGTGCAGCACCGTGCGCAGGTAGTAGATAGAATTTGGCGCCTGCAGCAGTGAGAAATCAGCTCATGTATGGTACACGTGCCATGTAACTTGGGCTGAACTCAGCTGGCGGCCTTACCTCTGATGCACTGCAGCTGAAAGAAATCACGGACGATATTCTCGACGCATGGGAGTGGGAAGAGCGCTGTTCATGCAGTGAGGCAGGTCCAGAATCACGCGGCCTGGCAGATGGTGGTATTTGGCTTTCAGCTCAGCACACTGACGGTCAATTCCTCCACCGATATTGACGAAGACAGGCGTTTTGTGGTCCCAGCATTGCACTGCTTTCTCAACCGGTATACGAGCAGATAAATCAGGATATGCCGCGTAGTCTGCTTTTCCTCGATACTCGTATAGACTCGACATCAGGGTTAAATGGCTTCTTGCACTTCTAGCAAATATGGTATCTCTAGTGCAGTGCATCTGAATCAACTGAGCCCTCAACAAGTAGAAATAGAAATAGACTAGCCTTCAGACACGATTGCACATGACTTCCTTGCTGGTGATGCCTAAACTCAAACAAAGCAAACCCCCCACAGCAACAAGTATCACAACAACAGTTCAACCCTCAACAGAACCTGGGGCCCCTAGCTCAAGCGGTAACACGCTCAGCCTGTACCTCCTTCTCCTCTCCTGTATGTCATGCTGGGGGTCCCGGGTTCGAGACGCGCTGTCGTCAGTAAAATCCCTGTCTGCAAATTGCTTGTAGAGGGGGTTTTCGTAGCACCCCTTAGTCAGCTAGCAAGCTGGGGGTGTGAGCTTTTTTTACGTGTCACATCTTTTTTGCCCTCTCTTTGTGGTGTCTATCTCCTTGGTCTTGCTTTTCTTGTGTTTCCACGTTTCAAATCACTGGATTCAGGTGGATCGTTGATCCAAGTCCTGTGCTCTGTCCAGAACAGGTAATAGCCACACACCAAATGAGATCAACGAGAAGATTTGTGCATCAGATGGACTCGAGGCACAGCCTGCCAGTCTATCTGTTTTCTTTCTCGCCATATTCCCTTATCACTCATCAGAAAGATCCAGGACCTTCTCCACTATCTATCAGGTAGTGTGGTCGTAGTAACTGAGATCAGTGCCTGCGCTTACAGTAGTTCCGGAGTTTCAGGCTAATCAAGCGTAGTGCAACATAGTCAACGAGCCCATCACAACGTCGCCCAGAATAAGTTTACTCTCAACAGCGATAAGGTTATACAACATTTCCAAAGCTCTAGTAACGATCCCAAACCGGGAAAATACATGTCATTTACATCAATTCGCTGGCATCCGGGTATCGGAGGTCGGCGTTTTCTTCCAGGAAATCCATCCAGTGTTTCAGGAAGCGGCTGCCTCTGAAGAAGACGTTAGAACCGAATTCATGCTAGTCATGTGTCTGATTTGCAGAGATGCATTTTTGTCATCGCAGAAAGCGAAGGATAAGAACTTACCGGCTAATGGTTTCGGAATCACCGCATATACAGAGGTGTCGTTTTGGACGGGTCATGGCCACTGTATCAGTTAGCATCACGTTAGTCCAGTAGTTATTTCATGTCTGCAGGTAGGGTAGTTTCCGAATTCAGAAAGAGAAAAACACAAGATGCTGCAGAATGGATCTTGGGAAGTGAGACAGACGTACCATTCAGTCGACGCTTTTCTCCCAAGAACCCAACTTCATGGTCTGGGTTGCTGCGCACCAGGCTCACAACAACGGCCTCCTTCTCGCGGCCCTGAAACCCGTCTACACTTCCTAACTCGATACCTGGGTACTTCTCTTTCAGAGCCTGGGACAACAGAGCTAGCTGCGCATTGTACGGAGTCACAACTGCAATGTCTTCCGGCTTCACGCCCGCTTCCACTAGATTCCGCACGTGTCTGACAACCACGGCAGCCTCCATGTCATTGCTCTTGCTTTCGCCTAGTAAACCTTCCTTCTTGGCAATGTCTTCGTCTTCTGTCTTCTCGGGGAAGTCACCGCCTTGTGTATCCCAGAAAACAAGAGGTTCCTTTGTGTCGTCCGTCTCCTGGACCTCGTAAGGAAGGTCCTTAAGCAGCCGGTCTCGCACAAAGTCCGCTGCGATGAGTTTGGACTCATACAGCTCATCTGAAGGAAATCTCATGATTTTGTCGTGCATCCGGTACTGAATGGTGAGCATTCGTTTGATAGATGGACCATGTAGAGACAGCAGCCGATCAAACAGCGTCGTCTCCAGATTGATGCCGGCCGGGGACTCGTCACTGTCTGTTTGATCAGGCTTTGAGTCCTTTCCTTGCTTCTTGGATTTTAGATTCGATGACTTGATCGTAGGTGGCAGTTGTAAGTGGTCCCCGGCGAGTACTGCCCTCGAAGCGGAAAGCAGAGGAATCCAACATTGGGCCTCCAGAGCTTGGGTTGCCTCATCGATAATGACGACATCAAATTTCTGATTCTTCAGCTGGTGGCCTCCTGCACCATGCAGGGTAGCCAGAACAACCTTGCTACCTCTGACCAGACTGTCAACACATTTAGACTCTCGCTCTCTGTACTCCTTCCGTAGTTCTTTGAGGTTTCCATAGATCTCTCGTCGTTCCCGACCATTCCTTGTCTTTCGTATGCTTGCCTGTTTCTCATCAATCTCCTTCCTGACATCCTTCACGATCTCTGCAGCTTCCGATGTCTGGGTAAGGATTTCGAGAGAGTGGTCCAGGACCGATGGCAAAAGACGAGCTGGATGACCGATCCTCACTATCGGGACTTTATGCGGGGCGAGTCGTTCGACGATGTTGTCCACCGAAACGTTCGAAGGGCCGCACACCAGGACTCGCAAGTTCCGGCGGATCATTTGCAGGATAAGCTCTATCAATGTATGCGTCTTCCCAGTGCCTGGAGGACCATGGATCAGCGCGATCTCCTTCGAAGCGAGCGCGAAGCGTATTGCCTCTTTCTGGGAATCGTTCAAGGTCGGATCGATGAAATCGACTTCCCCGAGGGACTCGTAATCCGGAGACGACGGAGCCGCGTGACCGAAGAGGACTCTCATGAAATAGGTGTACTCCGACTCGGGCATCTTCTCCATTTTCTCCATTGTCTGGTTCATGCTATTGGACAATCAACAGGAAGAACGCCTGAACCAGCTTCGACACTCCAACTCACCGTCTGTACGTCACGTCGTTGGCAAGTTTGACACTGGTAGCGTGGACAATTAGCTGCCATCTTGATGAGCCACTCCCTAGAATTCGCAGCTCGCGACAAGGATGACTCACAGCCAGAGCTTCTTACCCCAGAGCTCGTCCACTGCCTCCTCCTCTTGCTTTGCAGAGCCTCCTCCACTTTGACCGAACGCGATGGAAATTGACCTTTCTGTGACTTTGGTGACAACGCCCTCAGCTTCCTTTGACGGTCTGGCTTTTGCACCGTCCTTGTCCTTCTCTTTGCCCACCTTTTTCGCCGTTCCGGAAGCGATCTCCAAAACCCGAACCACATCTCCGACTCGAATCCCATGCGCCCCTAAACGGGGCTTGCCATCTGCGTCACCTCCGTCCGAAGTTCCTTGCTTTGAGGAAGGCGATATGGCCGCATCTGGGCCAAATTCTCCCACCACTCTCCCACCCATGCCCGTTCGGCATTGCTCGAGAACCAGTCCGGTTAAGGCATATCCGGTCGCTTGCAAGGTCCGACGCGTCGCAGCAGCGGCGGAGGTCGTAGCGCTGGTAGCAAGGGCCGACGATAACTTCTCCGCTTCATGTTCTCTCAACAGCAGCTGTTGTTGCGCCCGGGCGAAGAGAGGAATGGAGATAGGTGCGGGCGCCATGACAGTGTGAGAAAACAGCAATTTGATAGTGTAAGAGACATTACCAATCAAATAATATCTAAATCTTGCCTCCCGAGCTAGGTAACTAGATGGGAGGACAAATTGATGTCATAGCGATAAAAAAATTCACCCCGCATGTCGTGTGGAGACGAAGCTGTGTTGCTCCCCGCAGGAAGATTGCTTAGTCATGCGTACATTTACGTCACTGTACGTGCACTACGATGGAAGTTATTTGACAACCTTTCCCCTTCTTCACAATCTAGATGAGGATACAATCTTTATACAAAGCTTCAAGTGTACGGACTCGAATTACTGTATTGGTGATGTGATGAGCCAAGGCTGTTTCGAACCCAGCAATTGACCCGGGACTGTCACTGAGAGGAGGAATATAACACTCATATTTACCTATATATTTCTCCCATACTGGAAGAAACCAGTTCTTAGAATAAAGCAGAAAACCTCACCTCCTTGACATGTGACTTTATATCTACCAAGATGTGTACTGTACAGTACATGTATCTCACGCCGCAATCTCCCAACGTTTGCCATCCTCTCAGCCATAGTCGTCTCACCATATCCAACATAGGTGCTAGAGAGCTGCTTGCGCACGTGCTGTAGCACTCCATTAGTCACGAGCGATCTTTGGTCAACGGATATGTGTATGTGTATGTCTATGGATGAAAGCCAAGAGCAGAGTATATGTGAATTGAGTAGAGGAGTCGATCAATAACTATACAGCAGAGGGGGGTATCTATCAACAAAAACACAATCATCATCCTTGTCCCAGACAACAAAGTCTCACCGTCAAAGTTACTTCCAGAAACAAGTATTTTGACTACTTTTCAGGCAACCCGGACCGAAGCCAGGGATGATCCAGCAATTCGGCTGCAGATTGGTGCTCCTCTGGGAGCCACCGAAGCATCTTCTTCGCGAAATCAAGGAACAGCTGCTTCTCGTCCCCTTCCAGGACAGTGACCGTATCTTCTAGTTTCAAATCCTTCAGGATGAGGTCGCTATGGAGAAATCGTCCTGGACAGGGTGGCGTTAGATCATGATTGATCATAGGTGACTACTGCCAGCAACACTCACCATCTTCGTCAAAGAATGGCCCGACGAAGAAATCGTTGATGTTGTCGCATAGTTCCCCTGTCTCCCAGCTACGGACCTGAGGAGTCCACTTCCATTTCCGGGCTTCCCTTGCGCGCTCGATGAGTTCTGGTGGAGGAGGACCCAAGAGAGCCATCATTTCGGCAAGGCGCACGTGGCTACGGTGCGTCCCGCTGGGAATGTCGGTCCTGCAAAAGAGATCCTTTCCTTCCATAAGTATCCATATCTACGCTGGTGTTAGTTTTACTGAAAGTAAACGAGTAGCAAGGTAGTCTGACCAATGCCCCTAAATTCCAGATGTCAGCGCTATACGTGTAGCCTATCCCTAGGAAGACCTCCGGCGCGCAGTACGCTTCTGGCTGGATTGGAGAGATGTTGATATCTGATTCATTTATCCTCTTGGCCTGTCCAAAGTCTGTGATTTGGGGGAGGAGGGCCCAGCTTCTAGGAGTGCCGAGGTGAAATGATTGATACACTGTCCGATCTTTACCCTTTTTTCTAGGGATAGGGATTTCCAGCATCTCGGTTGCGAACTCGGACTCGTCTTCAAAGGATACAAGAATGTTACTCTGCTTGAGATCTATGGATACCATTAGTTAGGATCACTTGGGAATTGTTTAAGTGAACTCACCAGTATGGATCACATGGCATTGAGAATGCAAGTAATCCAGGCCCAGCAGAAGACAGCCAATGTAAGGTTTCAAGAGAGGAATTGGTATCTTCTTATCGCGAAAGCGATTCTGGAGACGTCGCAAATGCTCCCTCATGGGCTCAAAGACCATCACCACATGCCGCCTACCTTCAGACCTTGGTACATCAAAAGAGTCAATAATGGTGCGAACAAAGCTTGACCCCTCATGGGATGGGTTTGCTGCAGCAATATGTTTTAAGATACTGAGCTCGTGTTCGACATCCTCGGGCGCGTAGTTGCAATCCTGAACCTTCAACGCCACGTAACGGTCGCGCTGCCATCTCCATCTGCAACAAAGTGAGCTTTACAAACTGGTTGAAGTTGGATGAAGCTGCAGAACAGCCCTCTGGATATCTCGTGCTAGCCAGATCGTCGACGAGGTCCCATAGCCAAGCTTGGCGGTGACCTCGTACCTGCGACCGAGGACGTCGCCCGGATGCACCTCGAGAGCAGCTTGAGGGTTATACCTTGGGTAACTCTCTTCTTCAAATGCGACGTCAAGAGGAATTTCCTCAGCTGGCGCCTTGGTTCTTGACTTGGGCTGAGCGCGAAGAAAGGAGAGTGTCCTGATCGGGGGAATAGAACGGAATACCCTGGGTCGGCATTGGCTGGTAACAATTGCTTCGATGGACGGCGCGAGCACAAGCATCGCCTTTCCGTATTTGATTAACCTTCAGAATCTAGTCAAAGTGTTCTGGTGACTTCGTGGGCACAACACATGTTCACAACACAGTCTTAGCTGGCCGTACGGAGTAGAGGATCGCGCATTTCCAGCAGGTCGGGCCGATGGCTCCGGGTACCTACTACCAAGGCAGGTCACACTGAATTCCATGGTAGTTGGTGTCGTTCTTCACGGCTTTAAGACTTACCGTGCCATCATCGCACTATTACTGCAGTCCTCCTGCCAATTAATAGTTTATCTTGGTGATGGAACCGCTCTTAGGCAATAACGCTACAGAAAATGAGGGAAGAATGGATGTATGTACTTGTATCACTAGATTACATTTCTCCTCAGCAATCTTTCCATTTCTTTGAACAGGGACAATGGAATTTAGCTTATTATCATGTGATTGAGAAACAGAATTTACCAAGGAAAACAAATAGCCTTGCTATACGTAGGCTGGATCTATCCATTAGGGTAGTGATTAATTGAATACGAACGAAAAGGAAAACAGATTATTAATCAGAGATATTTAACTAGTATCTGACTGAATCCTCGCGAGAACAAGAACTGGTTCCGTTGCCTAAGATTTGACGGAGATGTAGACAGGCGCAGGACGAGATTCCGAATTTGAAAACAGATCTGAATAGTTGACAGATAAAGATGATAATAATGCAATTGAAAGGAGAATGGAAGAAATAGAGACTGCGCAGTTGCAAGGGGGACGGGCATGATGCGAATGCCAAGAGGCAATCAGATAGGGAGCGAGGCCTTTAGAGCATCACCAACGGCTTGCAGTCCACGCGTAAGTCAATGAAATTGGAAGAAGAGAGACGGAAAAGTTCGTGACTTCATGACGTCATAATCCATGCTGGCACTCATGTTTCAAAGATTAGAGCGCAGAAAAAGGAAAGATGCGAAGAGCTATGTCGCCGACCGCTGACAGAGGAGGATCAACGTTTGTGAGGATGCTTCGCACCTACGAATGGCAAGTGCTTCACTGTCGGAGGCCGGTAGTCAGGTCCCATGATCGCTTTCTCCGCGACGGTTTCGTACCCACGGTCCTCCGCCAAATAGACTTGGAACCGCCGGACACCCCGGAGGGGGGTGAATCCTTTCAGAACCTCTCGTATGAATTTTTTCCACGCTTCCGAGGCACCTGACATGGGGACCCCCGATCCCATATCCACTACATTGACCGATAGACGCTCGAGATGAAAATGCTCCGTGATGAAGCGAATGAGTATTGACCAGTCCATCTGCACACTGTCATAATACTTTTGATCCACCCGAATCACATATCGATGCGCCCGAGGAAATGTAAAGGTGACATAGCGGATCATGTGCAGTGATTCAGCCGGCAGGCAATGCAAGAATCGGAACATCGCGCGAGGGTCATCTCCGACGAAGGAGAACCGGTTCTTCGAGTAAAACACATCGCGAGCAAGGCTGTACATGTGCCGACTGACCAGAAAGTAGGGCAGAGGCGACACAAAGCATGTGCAGTTGGTAGAAAAGGCGTTCTGTCGAAGCGAACAGAAACAGTTCCGAAGATTGGGAGAGCACGTCCCACAGCAATAAAGGACACGCGGTCTGTTTTGCTTGCGATTCTGCCAGATCAGCTGTCCTCTCGCGAATTCGGAGCTCTGGACGAAAGGATCCCAACGCACGATTAGCAGATGCTCCAGCACCATGAGCTGAATTTCCTCAGGAAGGTCAAGGAATGGGAACGATGGGGACGAGGTGGGTGCTATCATGGTGGCTTCAACTGCGGCTTTTCTGGCGATCTCTTGAAGGTCGGAATTGGCAAAGGAATCGAAACGGAGGGCACAATGAGTCAGACGACGAAAGTAATCAAAGTAGCCAACGACGTTCTCCGCTGTTTCAACGTCATTGACACGGCAGTCGAAGCTAAAATACCTCAGGGCAGGCATGTGTCTAGCCACGAGGCTGCAGAACTTCTCCCACAGATTGAAAGTAGACTTCGCACGCGGAGATGATTTGAGAATCCGGCCATCATAACAGCGGAGAGTGACGTGAATGGACTGCAGATACTCTTGGAAAGGACCAGTAGCACTCTTGAATCTAATTAGATCGTCCAAGTTCCTCAGGGTCAATTGGAAACGATTAAGGCTGAAAAAGGCCAACGCGGCGTCTTCGTAAACCGCTTGGGAAACTCGGAAAATGTTGACAGGAATTGGAGGATGTTCGCAGGTCTGCATGTAGAACGAGGTGTTCCAGTCACCTTCCTGATAGAGGTCTGGCATGCTTCTCAGACATAACATGCTCTGGCCTTTGAATCGTTGTTTTTCCTTCGCTACGTCGATGGGACAAGGCCTGACAAGGTGTGCGTAGCGATAGATCTTCACTCTCACATGGTCAGGAAGATCCAGGAAGGTGACCGAGTCGGATTCAGCATCCGCTGCAGTTGACTCCTCATCACAGTCAGAGTAGACCATGTCGAGGTCCATCTCGTCGAAATCTCTCTCGCAATCCATGGCTCTAGTGGCATCGACTCTCCAGCCAATGGACGCCGCCATGCCTGCAGGAGGATATGAGATCATCTTTAGCAATGAAGCTCGTCAGCAAGGTAGACTCATAGCATGGAGGTTAGTGGGATGGGACGAGGGGAGGATGGTTGTGGGCCAAGTGGAGATGAAAACTCACGGAGGGTGATGAGAGTCAATGCATTGCACGGGTACTTCTCTTCTGTCAAGACAGATACAATGCCTGTGAAGGAAGCACACAATCTGATGGATCGTGAAGGCCTGACGATGAGCACAGGGGTTGTGGAGAGAGGAAGGATGGAAACTGCGGTCTGGCAGAGGAGGCTGGGAAGGTTGTAAGACGGCAGGTCGAGAAGACCACATGCGAGCGCTAGGCAGAAGAGGGGCGTCAGGTGAATGCAGAGGCTAGGAAAGACGCGTGCTGAGTGACAGCAAAACATTAAAAGTGCAGGTGAAGACTGCCAAGTAATTTCATTTCATGTTGTTCTGCCATACCTACCTATCTAGGCTAAAGGACCAGGCCTATGCAACTTCAACCTTAATTTTAGCTTCTTCAGGACCCAGGTCGCCTGTAATAATCTCATCCTTGACAATTGCACGTTTCCTTGCCAGTCCTTTGACTTCGCTCTTGCACAAGCCTGTTCCTGCAAGGTCGCATTCTCCACAGCGCCTGCCCACAGGCAGACAGACCGTCTGTCCCAGTCCAACAAGCAGCTTGTTGATCTCGTGCCACTTGTCTTTAGGAAGCCAGGACTCAAGAGCTATGCGGGTCTCTTCTGGATTCTTGGTGTTGTGCCAGCCCCAAAGATTGGTGATACGATGAACATGGACATCAACACCAATCCCCTCATGTTTGCCCCAGGCGGCACTCATACAAAGGTACGCCATCTTTGGACCAACTCCAGGCAGCTTCATCAGCTCCTCAGCTGTGTGGGGAATGTCCGAGTTGTATTGATCGCGCAGAATGACGGCCGCCGCCTTGATATACTTCGTTTTGTTGTTATGAAAGCCGACAGTTCGAATGAGCTCATTGAGACGCTCTGGAGAGACGGCCAGAATGTTCTCAAGATTCAAGGTACTGTCTTTGACGTCCGTCGAGGCCTTATTTTCCTCCCCATCCTCTGTCTTGACCTTTGTTGCAGAATGGCCTCCATCTCCTAGCTCGGTATGCAATCGCTGCATGGCTACTGCCGTCACTGTGTCTTTCGTCTGCGACGACAGCATGAGCGCTATCAAGATTTGAAATCTTTTATCCCGAGGCGACGAGGTGCGCCAGTACAGCTCTGCACAGCCCATTGTATCGACAGGAGCAGTGGGATTGTTCTCTCTCATTTTCTTCACAATCTCGTACATGGTTTCCCAGTTGGAAGGCGGCTGGACGACCACGGAGCCATCTTCCCGTGTGATCTTTCGAGCCGGTTGTCGGCGAGGTTTGGAAGCATTAGCCGTGGGAGTTTCCTGCTTTACAGGAACCTTTCGAGAAGACCGGCCAACTGCATCAGAGCCTATATTGGAAGGGGTCTCTGTATCACGTCTCCGCTTCTTGGCTGGGCGTTCCAAGAGATCTTCGATATCTTCCGTGTTTGCTGAGGAGAGGGAGGAGAGGGAGGAGCTGTCATCGCTCGGTTCAGAGGCTGTGTTCGTAGCTAGCACGCCCGGTGTGGTATCAGCAACGGAGCTTGCAGAGTACTTAAAGCTGCGCAGGGCATTTGCGGCCACGGAGCTGCGAGTTTGGCGTCTGTTTGCGGGGGAAAGAGCCTGTACGACTCTTGCCGTTTCCTTTGACACCCGAGAAGTTCGCATTGCATTGAATTGCCGTGATTCGGCCGTCTCTATCGCAAAGATAGGATTTTTGCTGCTGAATGGGGAAACTTTTATGAAGCGGTAGAGTCAGTAGCGATTAGCCACGTGAACGCCCAGACCCGCGGAATACTCCGTACACGGGAAAGACCCACGCTAGCTTGGTTCATAACCTCGGCCAGACCCGCAGGCTCAACGTGTAATGCGTCTGTTTTGACTGGATTTATATCGCGATTCAAATCAAGTTTCCTCTCTCATCCACCGTCCTATCAAGTTTTCTATGGTGGTGGTAAATGCCTGACGTTGTGTGCATTTCTTGAAAAGCATCATCATCCGCGAGTCCGACTCGTCCCGGAGCGCGATCAAATCGCCAATGGCGTCATTGAAGTCGGCACCATCCACGGCAACAACGCAGCGTCTGCTGCGCGAACTGAAAGACTACGCGAAATCGCCGAACGAGGCTTTACTCCATCTGGGCCCCGTCAGCGATGAGGATCTGCTGCACTGGGAAGCTGTTTTGAAGGGTGTCAAGGGGACTCCTTATGAAGGTGAGTTGAGTCGAGTCGAGTCGGACGGAGTCATGCTGGACAGTGTTTCCCCCACCTGTCTCGCTTGCCAGACACATTCATCTTGCATGCTGCTGTTTTCGCACGCTAGCTGGTTCAATCGAAGAAACAAGGGAGAAGGGGGAATTTTCTTCCCATTATTACCTCTCTGACGCGGTTGCTAACCCTGTTGTGTCATTATCCAGGTGGTCTCTGGCAGCTTCGCATCGCCATTCCCCCAAACTACCCGCTCTCCCCACCGACCATACACTTCGTGACACGCATTTCCCACCCCAATATCTCCTTCACGACCGGCGAGATCTGCCTCACCCTCTTGACGAGTGAACACTGGAGCCCCGTGTACACGATCTCGACCACGCTGTCGGCCATCCACCAGTTGCTGACGGACCCGCGCCCGGAGTCGCCGTTGAATGTGGATGTTGCCGCGCTCCTGCGGGACGGGGATATTGCGGGGTGGGAGAGTATTGTTCGATACTGGACGGAAGAAGAACGATGGCAGGGGCCAGGTGCTACTACTGCTCGATGAACAACAGTAACGATCCGGTATATTCTATTCTGCCAGTCTGATCACTGCGTGGTAGAGCCTTTTTATCTCGATTTTGGACGGAACGTTAACTCGATGGTCTATAAAGCCTGGAGGGCGACAACATATCATGTCACTGTATGAACGACGGACTTTGTCTCATTTTTCTTTTTACGTTTTAATGATGGACACGAGTTACAAATATTACATAGATACAAATCATGTCGATCTACTTATTGTCAACGTGTTGGATAAGGATTCCAGACTACTTTGCTTCTCTTTCCCCAATTGTTGTTAATTCAATTTCACCTGTATGTATGTGAATGAAAATCTATCTTCAATATATTCAATACAGAACAACCCCCATAATACTGGACAAATTGGCCGTGCGCAAGTTTTCCTCCACTTGAAAAAGGGGAATCAAATCCACCACTTTTCTGCTGCACTGATTGTTCGATTGACGAGGTCAAACCGGACAGATCACTCAGCTGCATATGGTGGCGGGGAGATCGTGACATTGCATAAAATGCGAAAAAGGAGAGACAAAGCCACAAACACTTCTGCCCATGGTATCGAGACGTAAGGATTGGAATGATGAGGACATTAAAAGACCAGAAAAACGCCATTTCCATGCGATATGCCGGATATTCGTTAAGTACTACATCCCAGCAGAATAGAAATCATCACGCCGGCAGGGTTGGTAGGTATAATATGAATATGATCCCTGGCCGGCCTTTTCTTCCAAGCAAGAGGACAGAGTAGCCACCCAAACGGACACGTTCACAGTGCCATAGCCACGGCTATGGCACCGCCCAACATAGCCAGCATTTCCCTGGTCAGTCCTCTGGTGGGAGAAGCCGCAGCGGCAGTCTGCAGACTCGGTGGGGTGGTGGTTCCCGCGGTTGCTGTCTGCACTGGCTCAGTTGGTTGGACAACCGTGATCGAGGTCACGGTGCTGACGCTCCCGTTAGGAAGAGTGGTTGTCCTCCTAATTGTCGACGTATACGAGGATGTCGGAGAAGGGGTAGAAGCAGGCGAGGTAATCGTAGATGAGGACGCGGCAGGTGTCGGGGAGGGCGAAGATTCGGTTGAGGATGTCGAGGGAGAAGTCGCAAACGTCGTTGGAGCAGGACTGGTTGCAGAGGGACTGGGTGTAGCCGTGGGCGAAGACGTTTCGGGAGCCGATGAACTTGACGTCTCTTTGGTCTCGGAAGAGCTGGGGGTGCTAGTCGGCTCCGTAGTGGTAGGAGTCGAGGCTGGAGACGATGTCTCGTCTGCCTTAGTTGTCGATGACGGCGGCTCGGTAGTCGAGATTGGAGTCGAAGTATCGGTAGGAGGAGCGGTGGTCGACACCGGGTCGGCAGCAGTGCTGGAATTGGTGCTGTCACCACCATGAGTTTCTCTCCTGACCAGCCTCAGCACACGGGTCGCAATAGGCGCATTTTCGCTGTGGATTGCCCCCAGTGCATTGGCATCCGCATGGTGGAATTTGTCGGAAAGGGAGCTAAGCGTAGCATGGACGGATCGGTCGTCAATGTTGGCAAGAGTCTGGTCTCCAGCAGCCGGTTCTGCCAGATGCTCTTCTGTCCCCGGTGCAGCGATCACAACGGAGGCAAGAAGGGAAAGTAAGAAGAGTTTCAGCAGGCTGGTCATGTTGGCTGTGAGTACAGCTGTTATCCCACTTGATCACCGTTGAGAGCGAAGGGAAGGCCTCAAAGGCCTGTTTGCAAACGATTGAAACTTGACCAGGGCAGTGAGAGAAGTGAGAAGGAAAGAATGATAGAAAGCCCTGCTCTAGTTTGGGATGGAGCTTGGTTTTGTTGATGGGCGGGTCACTGCTGTGCCTATTTTAGTCGTGTCGGACTCTCGCCACTCGACGATCTTCACTGGGACTCAGCCCGATTCCGGGTTGAGACAGAGATGGTACGAGCGTTAAATGAATGGTCCACCCGAATTGCGACAGCAAAGTGATGGACTAATTCTAACTCCTACTGAAGGAACGGAGGATTAACAAAGCATGAAGCAGTTCAACAGATGAGACAACCCAGGAGGGTGGGACAGATCGATGACTCTGGGAGACTGGGACAGAATTTCTTTTTGTAGGGGTCCGAAACCACCGCAGGAAGCCAATGGCTTTGTCAACAGGGCTGCACAAAGCTCGCAATCATTGGAGTCATTGCAGCGAATCATAAGACGGAAGTTGCCCGCCCACCTCTCCACTATGTCTGAGATTTCTGGCAGAACTGTGTCATAGGGGTACAGTTCCGTCTGCAGAAATTCTCAGAATGGCTGCTTGCAGGCCCTCCAGAATGATTATTATCGATTACCCCATCGTGTCCAGGAACCAACACGAACAGTAGAGCCTTATAATCCGCATGGAGACCCATGGTTCGGGCCCGCAGTACATACCTCTGGCTACCTATCTAGGTACGGAGTACGGAGTCTCCATGTGTATCCATTGGATTCCAAAGACGGCAAACCGAATCCAAGATTTTATGACTAATAAGAATACGACGCCGGATCAAGTAATCGTCATGACTGCTACTGTAACTAACATTTTGAGGGACATCTCTGAACAATTGAGTCCAGAATAGCAAGAATATCGCATGCTGTTTAATAGCAATTAGAAGTCGGTTAGAAGATGATCTCGCAGAGCACAGCCGATCCCGCTGAGGGTCGTTTACGGTTTACCGGTTCGTGATGCCGGTGGGACTCGGGAGTGAGACATCTCGCCCAGTATGGAGTAGTTTGGAACTATGATCCTGCCTGGAACAGCACCGCCACCATCGACAAACGTCTTCGATGTAAACGGACAATCCGATACCTAGGACCCTAAAGTTTCTAAACAGACTTTTAAAAATTCAATGCATCTGGTCACGCAGCAATTATAGGTCATCTCTGGCACTAGATTTAGTACGGAGTAGATTGTCTCAAAAATCCTGTCGAGAGGGACATCTTGTGGTAATGATCCCAATGTCATCAGCGTCCAGGATACCTAGCCTTGCAACTGGCTATGTTTGATGGACATCCTTTGGTAAAAAGTGGTCCCTCCCCAATGTGTCTGCGGCTGTTGATTCCATGCTAATTCCATGGTGAGAAACTTGGCTTAGTGTCGATACTGTCAGACAGCTCTGGAGAGGTCTGCTGTACGAGTAGAAGTACTATGCTGGACAGCTACGTGAGAGCTTTGGAATGGCATTGAATTGATCAGCTATTCTCTAATACGGCCACTTTGGTTGTGTGCCTAAGTACTGTATCCTGAGCCTTTCCCTCCCATGTTAAATCTGCACTTCGTATAAGAGCATGCCGCCATCAATTGGCTTTCAAGTCTCGTGTTCCGTACAGAGCTTACGCCAGCTGCTGCATGATGACGGAAGATAAGCAAGCTGGGCTGCTAATTTTAGAGTCCGAGTCCGAGCTGCTGACGTGTTCAACCTTAATGCCATCCATCCTATTTCGGTTGAAGAACAGGGCTTAGGGTTTAGGGTTAGGGCTAAGATCGGTCACCACCTCTGCATCACTGACATTAGTTCGTCACTCTAAATTTTCTCCATTATTGGGAGAAAAGAGCGACCATCTCAGGTCAGGAGAGGGCTCTCAACAGGCTAGTGTTGTAACCAATCTTTACCACCTTTTTGAATTAGTGCCTTCCCAGACGAAAGCAGGATGCTGGCGGGTGCAGTCGCTCAGAAGTCAGATGTTATTATCCAACTTGATGACCTCAACGTCAGCAGAATGGAATTAACAGTGACAACAGAATAAGGACATGGTAAAGAAGGTGTAGGAAGGCGGAGGAAGATGAGAGTCTAAACAGATCCTCGGGCACGAACACCCAGACCTCTACGTTAACATCCCAATTAGCTAGGGCGTCGTAGAGCCGCCGAGAAGATTACTCTTATTGGAAAGTCGGGAACTCCAAGTTGATAGAGTGTTGTTTCCATAAGTTTTATCCGGTCAGGCATTTATTCAAGGCGTCAACTACCGAGCGGCATGAGCGATCTGACTCGATGCTTGAGGATGTCTTCTCAAATATCATCAGCATTGGGAAGGGGCTTGCCAAGAGCCTTGCAATCTCATTAGCAAGACATGATTTCTTAGTGCTGGAACCGATGTTCCGTGTGGTTGATCGATTTCACACAATTAGCTATGTAACGATGTGCCTGAAAACCATACCACATTCTGCCGTTTACCCGGACAGCAGGTTACTCTGCATGTGGCACTGTCTCCGCAGATTCATGATGGTCAGCTATATTCGAGGTAATGTAACAGTACACTATTTGGGATGAATTGACATCCATTGGTCGATGGAGACGGTAAGACAATTTATTCTAAGACCAAAACTCCTAGCTTGACAGGACTAAAGACGGCGGTTTGACGATCATTGGAGTAGGTCAGAATCATGAAAATCTACCCTGATTATAGAACTAAATCCTATGGGCCGATATGATTCCGTCCATTTCGTTGCCTAACTACCTGCTTCGCGGCGAGATGGCTTTCTTCCTACAAGCTGACACTGTTAATGAGATGAAACATAGGTAAGCGGCAACCCTAATCAGCATCTTGGCGAGGATCCCCATGCCCGAAAAATGTGGGCAAGGCGCCAATCTCCGCATTATGATTGATGCATTTTAGTCGTACCCCCGCAATTGCGGGATCGACCGTGTGGCGTGAAATTTTATTTTTTTCTTCTCCCGGCGAATTTATCTGTTTTTTATTCAAGGGGTGACCGTGCCTGAGTTTAACCATCCTGCCAAGCGACCATTTCCTCAGCTTATACAATCGTCCAATCGTCGCGAATTGTAAGCAGAATCCCCCGCATCGGCACTTGATTATAATTTCCGCATGTCTCTTATCTCCTCTGTGGATGCGGAGTGTCGGAATGATGAACAGGATCCCAAGAGTGACTGACCGGCGGCCGAAAACGATCAGTCGTGATGATCTCCCGACACGGGGAGTCTCGCACTTCGAGACCCGCGGGTCCAGACAAGCGACTCAACAATGGCATCTCTCCCAATGGATTGACGGATGAAGATGTCGAGCGATGGAGTATAAAAGGGTGGAATGAGTCCGGGGTTGAGGCCATTTGCCATCACCACAGACAAACACGCAATCAGCAGCATCAAAATCGATCTTTTCTTTTCTTGCCATCACCATGTTTCGACGGGCTCTTTTCCTGTCCTCTTCCGCCTTCCTTGCTGTCAAAGCCCAGCAGATCGGCACGGTCAGTCCGGAGAACCATCCGCCCCTGGCATGGGAGCAGTGCACTGCCCCTGGGAGTTGCACGACTGTGAATGGTGCGGTCGTCCTTGATGCGAACTGGCGTTGGGTCCACAATGTTGGGGGATACACCAACTGCTACACTGGCAATACCTGGGACACCACGTACTGCCCTGACGACGTGACCTGCGCAGAGAATTGTGCGCTGGATGGCGCAGATTACGAGGGCACCTACGGCGTGACCACCTCGGGCAGCTCCCTGAAGCTCGATTTCGTCACCGGGTCTAACGTCGGATCTCGTCTCTACCTGTTGGAGAATGATTCGACCTATCAGATCTTCAAGCTTCTGAACCAGGAATTCACCTTTGACGTCGACGTTTCCAATCTTCCGTGCGGATTAAACGGCGCTCTGTACCTTGTTACCATGGCTGCTGACGGCGGGGTGTCTCAGTACCCGAATAACAAGGCCGGCGCAGCGTATGGAACCGGTTATTGCGATTCCCAGTGTCCAAGGGACTTGAAGTTTATCGATGGCCAGGTATGTAGAGCTGTAATCACCCATGTTGTGAAATCACTCTCCTACTGACATGGTCGATTTATAGGCCAACGTTGAGGGCTGGCAGCCGTCTTCGAACAACGCCAATACAGGTATTGGCAACCATGGCTCCTGCTGTGCGGAGATGGATATCTGGGAAGCCAACAGCATCTCCAATGCGGTGACTCCGCACCCATGCGACACACCCGGCCAGACAATGTGCGAGGGGAACGACTGTGGTGGCACGTATTCCACCAATCGCTATGCAGGCACCTGCGATCCTGACGGCTGCGACTTCAACCCCTACCGCATGGGCAACCATTCTTTCTACGGCCCTGGGGAGATTGTCGATACTACCCAGCCCTTCACTGTCGTGACACAGTTCCTTACCGATGATGGCACGGATACTGGCACTCTCAGCGAGATCAAACGCTTCTACGTCCAAAACGGGAAAGTCATTCCTCAGCCGAACTCCGACATTGCCGGCGTGACTGGCAACTCGATCACCAGCGAGTTTTGCGATGCCCAGAAGACGGCTTTCGGCGACATTAACAACTTTGATACACACGGCGGTCTGGCCAGTATGGGAGCTGCGCTGCAGCAGGGTATGGTTCTGGTGATGAGTCTGTGGGACGGTAGGTCCTTGGGAGACACCCGGACGTTCTATATCAACCAGAACTGCCAGAACTGACGAATTAAAACACTTTTAGATTACGCGGCAAACATGCTGTGGTTGGACAGCATTTATCCAACAAATGCATCTGCTAGCACTCCTGGTGCTGCTCGTGGAACCTGTTCGACGAGCTCCGGTGTCCCATCGCAAGTCGAGTCGCAGAGCCCCAACGCCTACGTGACGTACTCCAACATTAAAGTTGGACCAATCAACTCGACCTTCACCACTTCGTAAGTGGGTCTCACTTGACAGAAGGTCTGTTTCACAGGCAAAGCAGACGGTGGACGTCGCAGCGTCCATTCGACAGCCGTGTCATGGTGCCAGAAGAAGTATGGGGAGGAAGGGAACCACACAAAACTGCAGGAGAAAGGAAAATGATCTATGTCTGAACCATTAGATTAAGTACATTCGTTTGATTCTTGAAATTGTTCGCTTTTGCCTTCTATTTGTACATATTGTTGGATCCAACCAAGCAATCAAACTTGGCATGTCATGACCCCGTTCCGTTTCCGTAAACCTTAAATGGATCCGTGGACACCTTAATTGAACCACCTCCGTTGAGAGACAGGGACAAGGACACACTTTCGCAAAAGACTGACTTCAAGATATCACTACTATAAATATGGGGTATTGTATTTTGTAGGAAACATCCCCATATGTGGTCGAACAAGACCTTGCAAGTTGAAGTTGCAACGATGATGAGAATCCTCCAAATACCGCTGCCCTGTAAGTTCAAACTAATCTTCCTTGAAGACAGCCGGTTGCGGTAAGATTGTGAGTGTTGCCGTGACAGCCTCCGGCTGGTCCTAAGTAGTGAGCTCCGCACTCGTCGGTACCTAGTACTTGTCGATATACACATGCTGCCCTTGTCACTACTGCCATCCAACACCGCCATTCATCAAAGAGGCTGCTTCGAGACTGTCACTGAGACCATATATTTAAGATTGGCATCGCTTCTTTCTTGGTAATTCATCCAGTGATCTGCTCTCTGTTTATTCTACCTAATATACCAAGCTGACCACATCCGAGCAAATTACAGTCTCGGTCCGCTCGTCGTGCGATTACCGGTAGAGAGCTTGGCCCCTCTCATCGAACGGCTCTCCAATTTGACCACCTCACAATCCATAAATACCTCCGTCCCAAACACCGCCTTGCGGGTCATGGTTACCTCGCTTCCATATCATCAACCAGGGATCCCCCCAACTCCAGAAGTGTCCCCTCCTCGCTGTGAACCAACACCAGCTAGATGGAATGGTATCTGATGGAGTCATTGTCGAATTGCAAGTCTGCCTCTGTTATCTCGGCTAGCCATCAAAGAATATATAAGTGGCGTGCAGCTCCCCATGTTCTGAAGTCCAGCATTCCAGGATTCCTCCACCACGGTCTGGTCAACTTTGATCATTGCCTTTCTCAATGAACCAAAGAAGAACATAAGAATCCCTTTCTCATTCTTTTTCCAGGTTTCGTAAAGCCAAATCACAACCCCATCACCTCCATTTATATTCCGAATGCTGTCCAAGATGTGGTCATCCGTGTGTATGAGTGGATTCGAGACATCATAACACGGATATCCACTTTCGTCCCCAGCGGATCGAACAAGCTCTAGACCAAGGCTTTCCCTAATGTACTCCGTACTTGGTATAACCAAATGAAGGTGAGTTTCAGACTGACGTCAAGCAGCACTGGAACCAAGGAGTGAGCATCAAAGAAAATTCTGCCATGATTGTGCTTACTGTACGTACCATGACAGACAAGAAGTCTGGAAGGACCATAGCACGCGAGTCAAGAGCATGCATCCTCTCAATGTGTTCCAATTCTCACCATTCTTGCTTGTCCTTCTCTGTCCAAGCGAAGTCCTGCCAGACCAGTTGTGACATTTCTTGGTAGAGAGTAAATGGTTTTGAGTTCGATTTGAATCCCAATTCAAAATCCTTGTCAAATTAGGAGGATGTGAACACCTTTTATCAAAGTTAGTGACAGGTCATAATAAGATATCCAGTCATCAAACCTTTCCGAAGCTAAGATCACAACACCTCTCTGTCAGTGCCAGAGCAACTCTCGTCACATGCAGCAAGCTAGCTGCACGGACTGTGGATCCTCTGGTAGAAGATATTTCAATGTAGATGTTTCAAGGTAGAGTGGTTGTTTTTATAATTGTGAAGTGTTGCAGATTCGGCCAAAAGAGGCGCCATAACACCAACTTCTTGGTGAATCTGAACCAGGTATCGCGTCCGCCAACATGAAGCGATATTGGGGTTCAAAGATGTTTGTAGAATTCTCTGTCTGATCTATCTGACCGAGGGTACGAAGGCTTTATATGTACCTACGTAGGAGTAACGGGAGCATAAGTGAATAACCTCAGTGAAGCGGAACAACGATATTCTGATTACAGAAACGAGTAAAACAATAGTGCCTCCGCTAATAGTGAAGAAGGGGTAATTTGACCACGGATTATTTGATTTCCTGATTAGGAAGGTGTATGGAGAGGATTGGCGTTGTTCGTAGTTGCCGGGTGACAAAAACCGGGTATTCACTGCAAAGCAGAGGACTTGGGGAAGTGAAGAGTGAATTATCTGTAGGCACTGAAGGAAGGACCAGATTTCCTGCGTGAATGACCGCGGTGACCTCTGTGGTTAAACCTCGGTGTGCGGCCGATGCTTGAGACCAGGTGTCGCAACAGAGCAACCCAGGACGATGAACGAGACTAGATTCATATTATCATTAATATATGCACCTCATAGTTTCTTGTGGCTAAGGAAAACAGCTGGTAACGGCGAGCTGTTTGGTCTCCCATTATATTTAATTTAACAGCGCTGCATAGACAAGCTCCCTGGCCAGGGCCGGGCAGAGATAGATTATGCACGTGGCAGTGGAAAAATATAAAATATAAATCTCGGAAATCTGCATCCGAGATAGAGGACGTTGAAACTTGATGTTCAACTTCTCTTTTATATCTGAATGTTTTGCAGTAATTAATTGCTAGACCAACATTGGCAGAGATCCTCGCGCACGTGCTGGCCGTTTCTGCCTCGCATTCGTCCGCCTCCATTTGCTGTGGGATCCAGCTGCATGATGATGTCGCATTTTTGAATCCGGCCCCAGCGCCATAAATATAATCAATTTATCCTCTGTTATCAATGATGATGCCTTCTCTTCTTCACGGGTGCAACTGTCCAGCCCAGTGGCTAGGCATTGACACGTCCAGGTCCGGATCGAGGCCGCATTCCAGGCCGCGCCTGCTGATACGCAACAAGTTGGGGTCGTGAGGAGAACATTAATTTATTGATCTTAAAACACAATTACCTAGACTCTTCGCATCGCAAAATGCATCTTTCCCGCCTGCAAGGCTTGCTGGCCTTGGGCTCTCTATCAGCCCCGGCCTCAGCAGCCTCGTCCGTCCCTGCCGCGTCCTCTTATGTTGCTCCGGCGGGCTTTCCCACCAGCGCTTTCTCGTAGGGACCACCGTCGCGTGTGTTACGAATTATGGAAGAGGATCATACCGGACTGACTGATCGGGCTATAGCTCTTACTACTTCCTTCCAGCACGCCCAACCCAAGAACCGCAGCCAGTTATCTACGACCCTGTGCTCAAGCTGACCTTCCCCTACAATCTGACGAATCCCAACACGATCCCCACGAAGAACACGGATCCCCTCTTCTATCCTGAGCCAAAGCAAAATCTGTCCGAGGCAGAAGCCAGGGCAGTGATCCAGCAGGTCATTGCGAATGTGACCAAGGTGATTACGGCCAATTCCACTGCCAGCAGCTGCACGAGGTGCCAGGATGCCTTGGCTGCCGCCCAACCAGCCGCCTGGTTAGCTCCGTCCCTGGTCCCAGATGCAATGGTTTCTCTATGTAAAGCTTTCCACTTCAGCTCGAACACTTCGTGCGAGCAAAGTTATGCTGCGAGCAATTTTGGAGCTATTTGGACCCAGGTGCTTTACTATGCGGACGTGAAGGGCTTGGATGGGCAGTACATCTGTCATTCGCTCAGCAGCAGCTTTTGCAGCGCCCCCACGACGAGCCCGCTCGACACCACCGGCCTCTTCCCTAAGCCGAAACCGACGAATCCTCGCGTCCCCAAGGCCAGCGGGAAGCGTGTCAAGGTCTTGCACATGTCCGACGTGCATTTAGACCCTAGGTATTCCGTCGGCTCGGAAGCCAACTGCTCGTCGAGTCTCTGTTGCCGTACAAACAACCCGAATGCCGCTTCGCCGGATCAGGTCCTCCTGTCCGCGCCGGCTTACGGGTCATTCAAGTGTGACTCCCCATATGACCTCGTGCTGGCCGCCTTGCAAGCCGTCGGCCCCTTGACGGGGACCGGGAAGGGAAAGGAGTCGCTGGCATGGACAATTTACACTGGAGATCTCGTCTCGCATGACCCAGAGCCGCAGCTGTCGCGTCTATACACCGAGTATACGGAGACAAGTATCTACGGCATGTTAAAGTCTTATGTCACTGGTCCCGTCTTTGCTGCATTGGGCAACCACGACAGCAGCCCCGCAAACATTGACGCGCCGCATAGTCTCCCAGGGCCTTTGGGTGAGCAGCAGAGTTGGAATTATGATCACGTCGCCGGGCTCTGGAAGCATGAGGGCTGGATCGACGAGGAGGCGGCAAAGACGGCGAGGACGCACTACGGTGCCTACTCAATTAAGAACCAATATGGCCTCCGCATCATCTCCTTCAACACGGGTAAGTGGTCCGAAACAACTCTTGGTGTTCTTAGTAGCGACAAACGGGAGAGTAAGACTGATGAACACCGAACAAGACTTCTGGTACACCTCAAATTACCTCAATTTCATCAATACCACGAACCCAGACAACTCGGGAGTCTTCTCGTTCATGATTGAAGAGCTCCAGAAGGCTGAAGACGCTGGGGAGCGTGTCTGGATCATTGGCCATGTTCTCAGTGGATGGGATGGCACCAATCCCCTGCCAAACCCCACGAACCTCTTCTACCAAATTGTCGATCGCTATTCCCCGCATGTCATTGCCAACGTGTTCTTCGGCCACACACACGAGGATCAATTCATGATCTACTTCGCAAACAATGGGACGGTCCAGAATGCCGACACTGCTCTGACTACCGGTTGGATTGGGCCCAGCGTTACCCCCCTGACGAACCTGAACAGTGGATTCCGGCTCTACGAGGTTGATACAGGCGACTTTAATATCTACGAAGCCTACACTTTCTTTAGTAACGTCTCCAGTTTCCCGTCCCTGAACGCGACCGGGCCCACTTTCAGCATCGAGTATTCAACTCGCAATACGTACGGCCCGGCTGCCTCGTGGGGTTCTGATGACCCGTTGAATGCCACGTTCTGGTACCGAGTTACTGAGGCGATGGAGAAGGACATCTCGCTGGTGACGTTGCAAAATAGTCTCCAGGGCAAGTCAAGTGTCAAGAGCCCGAACTGCACCAATACGGCCTGCCAGGAGGCGAAGATCTGCTACATGAGGAGCGGAAGCGTTGCGCTGGGAAGTCAATGTCCCCAGGGGTAAGTGCAGGAATTGCCTTTGTGTGCAGAAGAAAGTCGATGCTAACGAGAAGCCAGGTATGGTTCGGTGCAGAGCGCATTCTCACCCAAGTCGTGAGATTTCAATTTTCCATGCTGGAGAACTTTCTCCGTGCGTTTCGCAAATGAGGTGCATCTTTATATTATAGGTACTATTCGAGAGAATCTCTTAATATTAAGGGGCTTTGGACAGCCCTGAACGACTTTCTTTTCAACACTTAAATCCGCCTCATAACGAAGACATGCATCGTAGTCATTACTGTACATAGGTTACGATTATGGTAATAGCAATGTTACTCGTGGTTCCCGCGGTCCCAGGATACTCTGCTGGTATTCCCGTCGGATCACAGTTCCTTCCCGATTAGACAAGCATGCCGGCCTCCGCCGTCTCGGGCCATGGCATAGAATGTCTATCGACCACGGGTATGCAAATTTCCTTGACAGGTCATCCTAGGGACTTGAAATTCGGGTCGCCTTCATCAGAAGCAGTTACTATATATCTTCAGTGAGTTATTCTGTCATTCGGTGTAGTCTCTGGCTATAAAACTCCCCTTCGTTGCTCCCTCATCCTTCCTCCGGTCTCCTTCCTAGTG